>NW_026652294.1:60858103-60911972 GCF_009828535.3 Hylobates moloch
GAATAAATTGATTCCAGAGAGAAAAAAAAAAAAAAAGATGTCAGAGCATGGTGGTTGAAGGCTCAGGCTCTGGTGTGAGGTAGACCTATGTTTGAATTCTAATTCCATCAATTACTATCTGTTTTGTATTTGGGCAAATTAATTAATCTTTTTAGGCCTCAGTTTTCTCCTCAGCAATATAGGACTAATAATAGTTCCTAATTCGTAAGGATTAAATGAAATAAATGCCAACAAACAATTTAAAAAAAAGATTTAGTACAATGAAAAAGATTAAATATCTCAGTAATTTTTATATTGGCTGCATCTTGAGACAACATTTTAAACTTACTTGGTTAAATAAAATATACAATTAATGTTTGTTAAAAAAAAAAACAGCCTACATACTTTAGATAGCTGACACCTGTGCTATGGTATCCATAAACAACAAAAACTTATTTGCTGTTTTTTAACTTACATAAACAGTATAAAATATCATACTGTACATAACCTTATACAACCTTCTGTAACTTGTTACCCATCAAACTTATATATGTTGCTCTCTGTAGAGGCAGACTATTCATCTTAACTGCTGCATCGTGTTTCACTGTAAGACTATATTAACATTTACTTCCCCACTGATATATATTTGGGTTGTTTTATGATTTTCACTATTACAAAAAGTACAGCAACAAGCATCTCTCTATTAACGTCTCCTGCTGCTCACGAGTGAGTTTTCCCTGGAATCTATGCCTTGTAGTATAATTACTGTGTCTAGTGTGTGACTATATAATATCAACCTATTTTGTTACTGCTACATTCCTCCCTGAAGGAGTTATACAAACTTATAGTCCTACCTGCAGTTTACCAAAATTTCTGTTTCTCCACATCTTCCCCAATACTTTGTCAGACTTTTTAATTTTTGCAAATCTGATGATTATAAGTTTATGTTACATCATTGTTTTAAATGTCATATTCCTGACAGGTGGAATATCTTTAATGCTAATTGATCTTCTCTGCTTCCTATTTTATAGCCTGCCTAGGCATATTATGCATCTATTTTTTGTTGTTGCTGCTACTGTTGTTTGTTCTACTATTGGGTTGTCTCTTCTTATTCTTGTGTTGTGTAGTAGTTCTTCATACCCCTTCTATTTTTAAACATTCGAGCTCACTATGACTATGCTGGGTCAGCAGAGTCAAAACCTACTTCCACAGCCAGCAAAGCCCCACAGTGCCCAAAGTCCACATGTTTGCATCACTCCTTTTGAATAAAAATCAACACATCACTTGAAAAATGTGGTATCTATTCATTCATTCAGACATTTATTGAGTACTTACTATGAAGTAGCATTCATAATACTGGAGACAGGGAACACAAAGATATAAGAGGTCACAGCCTGATGAACACATTCAATGACAATGAAGGATTAGCCCATCAAATAAGCTAAATGTCACTCTGCTGGAGAAAAGCCTTAACAAACCATGCCAAGAAGGGGAGCCTTCTGGAACAGCAGTATGAGAGTAGCAGATCCTCTCTTGGTGCAACCACCATTTATTTAACTGGTGAAAATTACTTAAAACAAACTAAAGAAACATTTAAAGTTTCTGGAAATTTTACTAAGGGCATATAGCAAGTGAAGAAACATCTCTTCAAGAAAATATACTAAATCTTGGTAAGAATGGCAAGAATCTGTGGCAATGAAGCAATGACTTGCTCCCATACCCTCCCTACACCCCTACTGCCAGCTCTGTGATGGAAGCTTTGCTATGGGAAGATATGGCCAAGAACACAGGGGTTCCCACTCTCCCCAGCTCCTAGTCTAGGGCTAGAGTTTCACCTGAAAGGGGAAGGCTGCCAGTGCCTCTTGCTGCCTATTCAACCCCCCAGCCATGTGTTGTGGAAGCACAATTCTTGGCAGGTGCTGCTGAGAGGACTGTCTCCTTTCCCCATTCAGTTCCCACTTGGGCAGCAAGGCTGTGTGCCAAAAGCAAAGTCTGAGAATACTGGGGCCCTTAATACCCCAACCCCAGCTCACTCATAGGGTAGACATTCCACACAAAGAAGTCATGCTACAAAGACCAGAGCCACCATCACCAAAACTCTGGCTCAGTGCCACAGAGATTCTGTGCAGGAGAAATGGCATGCCCTGAGGACAGAGGGAGCTCCCCCTCTGCCTTGCTGCCTGAGGAAACCGACTTTATTTGGAACAAAGAGGGGAGAAGTTCACGCCTAAGGGCATTGTCAAAAACAATGGAGATTTTGGTGGCAAGCAGTTGTGCAGGGCCTGGTAGCTTCAGGATAACAGTAACAAAAAGTGAAACGGTGGACCAAGGAAACTGAGAGACACCAAAGAAGAGTGTTCTTGGAATCACACTCACCCCTAGGGGCTCAGAAGGCTAAGCACATGCCCTGGAATGCACACCTCTTTTATTTCTACTCAGGAGTAAATCGAGTGGAATGTGGAACAGACTTGAAAAAATTTCCCAAGTCGTACACAGATCCATCAGCAAAATACAAAAGCCTTACTAACTTCAGGGGCTTAAGCACAACCTTTGACCAAATACTTGCTGAACATTAAGCTACTCTATCCCAGGGATGACTCCTAGGAAGGGAGTTAAAATAAAATAAAATCTCATTCACCTGTCATGGTCTGGAAGACTGCATGGATGTCCATGCTGCACCCTCTCAGGAGAGAATGGAGAAAGAACCACTTATCTACTAGAGCCTGGTGGAACTCAGGACAAAAGCATAAATTCCCTGAACTGTGAAAGCCACACACACATCCAACTGGCTAAGCCAGCTTAAGCACAAATATTGATCAATAAGTGATTTAGGCAGACCCAGGGATGACTCCTAGGAACCCACACTAACAGATAAACACAAAGAAAAAAATGCGGGCAGGAACATCAGGGGCCACATAGAGTGAGAAAAATATTCTTCAAATAATTAGTACAGCCAAGTCACTAAACAAATAAACAAATGTGCAAACAACAACTTCAAGAAACTTTCCCCAGAAGAGGGAGAAGATCAATATCCAGAGTTACCATAGTATCTAAAATGTACAGGTTTCAAAAAGGAATTATGAGACATTCAAACACATACATACACACGCATGTGCACGCACACACACATCCACACACACCCCCCCAGGAAAATGTGACACATACACAGGGGGAGGGGGGGATGTGCAAAGCAGGCAATAGACACTTCCTTTTCAGGGCCCAGATTTTGGAATTAGCAGATATGGCTCGACAGTAGTCATTTTAAATATGTCCAAAGAACTAAGGGAAAACCATGCCTATGGAAGTAAAGTAAGGCATGATGACAATGTCTTCTCAAATAGAGGATATAAATAAAAAGACGAATTTTTTTAATTATACTTTAGGTTTTAGGGTACATGTGCACAATGTGCAGGTTTGTTACATATGTATCCATGTGCCATGTTGGTTTGCTGCACCCATTAACTCGTCATTTAGCATTAGGTATATCTCCTAATGCTGTCCCTCCCCGCTCCCCCCACCTCAACAGTTCCCGGAGTGTGATGTTCCCCTTCCTGTATCCATGAGTTCTCATTGTTCAATTCCCACCTATGAGTGAGAACATGCGGTGTTTGGTTTTTTGTCCTTGCGACAGTTTACTGAGAATGATGGTTTCCAGTTTCATCCATGTCCCTACAAAGGACACGAACTCATCATTTTTTATGGCTGCATCGTATTCCATGGTGTATATGTGCCACATTTTTTAAAAGAGTCAAATGAGACTCTTGAAGAGTATAAAAATTTGCATGAAAAATTCACAAGAAGGGCTAAGCACTTCATCTGCATGGGCAAAAGAATGAATCAGCAAACCTGATGATACATGAAGGCAGATGAGATGATCCAAAGAACAGAGAGGAAATAAAGAAGAAAAAGTAAACAGGGCTTCAGAAATGGGGGATAGCGGTTAGCAAACCAACACATAATCAAAATACAAGAAGGAGACGAGAAACAGAAAGAAGTAGAAAGAATATTCAAAGAAATCATGGTTAAAAATTTTCCAAACTGATGAAAAATGCTAATCTACACTTCAAAGAAGCTCAATGAACTACAAGCAGGAAAAACTCAGAGAACCACACCAGACACTTCAAAACGTTGAAAGATAAACTCTTGAAATCAATAAGAGAAAAATTATGAATTTCATTATGTAATGATGTCATCACAATAAGATGAACAGATGACTTCTTATCTGTAACAATGGAGGCCAGATGACACTAGGATGACACGTTCAAAGTGCTGAAAGAAATCAGGAAAGGCATGTACCTTTTCATTTTGGGAGACAGAAAAAAAAACACAAAAATCATTGGAGGCAAGTCTTCATAGGTAGCAGAAATCCTCAGGCAAATAGAGGAAGAAGATGAAATTGGTAGCAAGGAAATTCTGAGACAGAGTCATGAAGAAAAAGATGTTGTTTGTCAAAAGACTTTATCTGAAACTGACCTTTCCATTAAAGGTTAAATAGAGGCAATCCCTCCTGTTACACAGTCCGAAAGTTTAGGAGAAGTTAACAGATTTCATCTCAATAAATTACTCAGATACATTTCTCAACCACACCTGGCAGTGAATTGCTCTATATTTAGGTTCATATATGAAAGATGTATAAAATCATTTGTTTAGAAAGAAGTTGCTAAATTATTAATAACAGCTCATAAACATGTACCATGTACATGATACTGAAGGCAAAAATAATGTGATATTAATTACATAAAACAACCAGAGCACTTATTCATTCTAATTTTTTAATTGAAAGTATAATATATTGAAGTTTGGTAAAAATAGTGAACATAGAAGAAATGTTAGAAGGCTCCCTGAACACTAATTTAAAAAATACTTAAGGTGAGAATGCAACAGTACATTATGAAAGCTTTGTACAAATATGAAGCAAATAAAATCCACAAAGACCATTTATCTACACCAATGCAATAAGCTTGCACTGGCATCTGGAAAACATTTTTGTTTTGTTTTCTGTCACAGAAAACAAACTGTGAGTGTGTTTTAAATGTGCTTTGACTGTATAGTACTATTCATCTTTTTACAATTTAAGTAAAATCACTAAGCAGGCACTGTGATTTAGATTCAAGGCATCTGTGAGAGAAAGGATCAGCAGTGAAGCTGAGATAATGAGCTGACACAGAGAACCAGCTAATTCCATTTAGGGTGCCCTGGATATGCATCTCTCACCTGTATCTGCCACATCCTACTGGAATCCTAGTTGTTATAGTCAGATATGGACATAAATTACTGACAGAAGAAAATGGCTAATTTATGAAGAAAATAAGTGACAATGTATGTATAAGCCTTATCAGATGCTGAAGGGAAGTGATCCAGAGGTATGTAAACTCTGATGAGCTGTTTGGTAAATAGAGGAATTCTTTAAAAAAAAAAATTTACTGCACACTCATTGCCACACTCAATCACGAAAGGTTTAGAGTGCAAACATGTAATGACTATTTCCAATAGTAAATGAATGTTCATGATTGCATGGAGAAAATATTTTCTCCCCAGCACTTTGGGAGGCCGAGGCAGGCAGATCACGAGGTCAGGATATCAAGACCAGGGTGAAACCCCGTCTCTACTAAAAATACAAAAAAAAAAATTAGCCGGGCGTGGTGGAGGGCGCCTGTAGTCCCAGCTACTCGGAGAGGCTGAGGCAGGTGAATGGCGTGAACCTGGGAGGCGGAGCTTGCAGTGAGCCGAGATTGTGCCACTGCACTTTTGAGACATTAATATATGTCCATATATAACATTTTCTGTATATGAAATATTGGGTCTCATATACAGACAATACATTTTGTCTAAAGTAGAAGAAGATTTTCATAATCATATTTACCTTCTCTTGGCAGGAACAGAACAGATCTGAGGTTAACTTAAAGACAGGAAGCCCAAAAAGCCACACTTCCTGGATATCAATCCTGCCACTTTCTGGGTATGTCACTTTGGGCAGGTCTTTCGCTTCCTCACCACCTTCAGATTCCTCCAAAGTAGAGTCTACAAATTGTACTTACAAGTGGATATAGCAACGTAGAGCGAGTGAATCCTTAGCTACTGTTATGAAAATTATACACGTGTCTCAGGCACCAGCCTAACTATCAAGCTCACCTCACCTCACTACTGACACCTCCACTGGGTTCTCTCCAGAACTAACCTCCATCTCACTGTTCCAATTTTCCTATTAGTGGTTATATTAGGGTTCTCCAGAGAAACAGAACCAACAGGAGATATACACATACAGATAAATGAGAGGATATTTATTAGGGGAATTGGCTCATGTGTTATGGAGGGTGGGAAGGCCTCTCTTCAAGCTGGAGAACCAGAAAAGCCAGTAGTATGGCTCAGTCCAACTCTTAAGGCCTGAGAACCAGGGATTCGAAGCTACAAATATATAGTGAGGAACATGTATGGTAAGTGCATGCATGGATAGCTGCCCATAAGAATATACTTTTTTTCTTTAGCTGGAATAGTAATGGGAAATTAAAGAAAAATTTTCCAAGAAATTACCAGAAAAATTATACTGGGTAAGTAAAATACGGTATGGTACATTCATTTAATGGAACACACAGCAACCATTTAAAATGATGGAAAATATATTTATATAGTAAAGTTAAAAGAAATCAGGCTTACAATAGTATGATCCTGTTAAAATATACAAATAAAAAAGATTAACAGAAAACTAAGTCCTTATATATCAAAACTATCTCTGGTGAGAGAATATAGATTGCTTAAATTTCTTTTTTTCTTTTTTTTAAATTTTATTATATTATACTTTAAGTTTTAGGGTACAATGTGCACAATGTGCAGGTTTGTTACATATGTATACATGTGCCATGTTGGTGTGCTGCACCCATTAACTCGTCATTTAGCATTAATGCTATTCCTCCCTGCTCCTCCCACCCCACAACAGTCCCCGAAGTGTGATGTTCCCCTTCCTGTGTCCATGTGTTCTCATTGTTCAATTCCCACCTATGAGTGAGAACATATGGTGTTTGGTTAAATTTCCTTTTGTTTATACTTTTCCCAATAAATATACATTACTTTTGTAATCCTGAAATAAACCCTGAAATGGTCAAGTTCCATAGAAACCCCTGGATGTGGCCATTTCAATGTTAATTTTCTCAATCACATTGGAGTGGGTGGGTCCACTTCTAGGAGCCAAAACCAAAATCAAAAGCTAAGCAGTCAGTTTAACCAAGCTGCCAATCTAGAGGGCCACAAAGAGACTCAGGACCAAGTAGGCAAGAACTAGCCAGAGGAGAGTGTGACAGTTCAGAAAGCAGAGCAGATGTGGCCTGAAACACTGACCTCGTTTTGTTACCAGTCTATAAGGCTTCCCATGTCTTATGTGCCACAAGTCGTACCCTGCTCCAGAACACACTACCACTCAATCCAATCAAAATGTTTCCTCTGGAAAGCCACTGTAGTGACCACTGCAGCAAACGCTAATTGTCCACATTCATCAAATTTTGGTAGCTCACCTATGAAGAGGTCCTGGAAGAAAAGCACATCATGGCTCATAAGTCAAGAACCACCAGTTTAGATAGGTATGCATCTTCAATACCAAGACCATTAGGCTTTTTGAAAAGTTAAATTTAGAAAATCGAGTGGTAAGTCCTTCATTTTTCTTACGTTTCCTTATATCTTATTTCACCTTGTTAAATTAAGCTTAGCCTAAAACTGCCTCCTTATATAATTTAGGTTCAGCCTAAAGTTTTCTTAGCAGGTAGTGAACTGTAACCTAACTGTAACCAACTCTTGGGCCAATCACCAGGGTTCATCCAGTAAGCACTGCCAACTGCTCAAACCACGTCCAAATAAGGCAGACGCTGAGTTGTAACCAATCCAGCTGTTTTGGTACCTCATTTCTGTTTTCTGTACTTCACTTTCCCTTTTCTGTTCATAAATCTTCCTCAACCACAAGGCAGGCCAAAGCTCTTTCAACGTATTTTGGTTCAGGGGCTGCCTGATTCGCGAATCATTCTTTGCTCAATTAAACTCTGTTAAATTTAATTTGTCTAAGGTTTTTCTTTTAACAATCTAAGTATCGAAAGCATGTTAGAAAGTAACTTTCTTCTGGCCGGGCACAGTGGCTCAGGCTTGTAATCCCAGCACTTTGGGAGGCCGAGGCGGGCGGATCACGAGGTCAGGAGATCGAGACCACGGTGAAACCCCGTCTCTACTAAAAATACAAAAAAAATTAGCCGGGCGTGGTGGCGGGCGCCTGTAGTCCCAGCTACTCCGAGAGGCTGAGGCAGGAGAATGGTGTGAACCCAGGAGGCGGAGCTTGCAGTGAGCCGAGATCGCGCCACTGCACTCCAAAGAAAGTAACTTTCTTCTTTTGTCCCCTCCTGTATGTAAAGAGGCATCAGATGATGCAGTTAATTCTCTTTTGGGACAATTTCTTTGACGCATCATGTCTCTGGTACTAAATTTCTTTGGGAGAGGGGATGCTGCTAAAATTAAAATTTGAGAATCAAGCAAAATAAAGTAAACATCTTTCCTTCTATTGATAAAATTTACTACTACTTACTTTGTCACTGATGATTTTGTGTATTTGTTTTGGTCAACTACAACTTTATAAACAGGATATTCAACACATCAAAAATAAAGAGGAGGTTTTTTTTAGAATTAGTAAATAGAAATAAAAAGAAATTCTACTTATGAAAAATAATATATAATTTATAGTTTATTATTATATATACACAGGTGATACACGAAATCAAATGTGGAAATGATTCTTCACATAGTGTTATATTTTAAATACCAATAGCACAAGGGCATTACAACTTCTTTCTTTAAGACAGGGTCTCACTTCGTTACCCAGACTAGAGTACAGTGATACAATCATAGCTCACTGCAGCTTCTAACTTCTGGGTTCAAGGGATCCTCCCACCTCATCCTCCCAAATAGCCAAGACCACAGGTGCATGCCACCACGCCAAGCAAAATTTTATTTTTTGGTAGAGACAGGGTCTCGTTATGCTGCCCAGGCTGGGATCAAACTCCTGGGCTCAATCAAGCTATCCTCCCACCTTGGCCTCCCAAAGTGTTGGGATTACAGTCATGAGCCATTGTGCCTAGCCAAAAACTTTCAAATGTACTGAGAAGAACATGATGCACCTGACTCCAATAGCTTAACTTTATACTCTACACAAGATTCTGTTCCTTCTTCATATTTATAAGCTGCTCTGAATTTGGCAGATCATGAAAACATTGACTGGAATTAGGCCTGGCAGTTCCTAGAAACAGTCTATAAATAGTTAACTCACATGTATCACTTTACAATGTTTCAAGTTTTAGAGTTCAGAATCTTATTTAGATACCTTAACCGCTTTGGAAAGAAGTAATATTGGCACAATTAATGCTAAGAGAGGACTAAGTAGTATTTGCTGTGACTGCTGCAAGGCACTTGACATTCAATTGGTTTTCACAACAACCCTCCTGAAGATTAGGTAGACCGTATTATTCCAATTATATGCAGCGAGCTTAAAAGTAACCCATTCAAGATCAGGCAGCTACACTGACTAAACCAGACAGGCCACACTGAAGATACTTCAAGAACAGAACCATTTTAACTCATCTTTATGACACTTTGGGATTTAAATCCCTGATAAAAAGTAAACCCTCAGAAGTTATAGTGGATGGCAGAATAAATACAAGGTCACAGGCAGAAGAAGAAGGAAAATCGATTCTCCTTATATCACAGGGTCACTCCCCCCACCAGTGTTCCTCAAAGCAGGACCCACCTGAACCAGAATCATCCGGAAACTAATTAAAAGTAGAGTGCGGCCCCCACTTTCTTGAACTGCTAAATAAGAATATTTGGAGGTGGGGCCTGGGAGTTAGCATTTTCTTTTCAGACAGGGTCTCACTCTGTCGCCCAGGCTGGAGTGCAGTGGCATGATCACGACTTACTTCAGCCTTGACCTCCCCCAGGCTCAGGTGATCCTTCCACCTCAGCCCCCTGAGTCAGTGGGACTACAAGTGCGTGCCACCATGCCCAGCTAATTTTTGTGGGGTTGTGTTGGTAGAGATGGGATTTCATCATCTTGCCCAGGCTGATCTCGAACTCCTGGGCTCAAGCAATCCACCCACCTTGGCCTCCCAAAGTGCAGCAATTACAGGAGTGAGCCACCGCACCTGGCCAGAATCTGCATTTTTAACATGGTCTCCAGGACTTTAAGAAATGCTGCCACATTGTGTACTTTCCCAAAGCCTGATGGCTTTGTGTACTTTCCCATGCTGAAGCACTATGCCACATCAGTATACAGCAGTTCTTAATTTTGTTTTACATATTGTTGGCAATGTAATGAAATGCTTGATAAATCATGATAAGAAGTTCTAATACTGTGTGAGGTAGGATGGCATGAACTAGTGCTACAAAACCATGATATTGGAATTTTGTCAGTGCTTTCTTCAGAAAATTGTTTTCTATTTTGCCGTATGGTAAATGCTAACGTATTACAACTGCCATCTGGAGTTGTAAAGTCCTACTCAGTAAAGCATCAGTAGAGATTTACAGTGTTCCTACCTTACAAGATTTGAATTCATGTGAGAATTCACTGGGTACAAGTTGTCTTTTACAAGAGCCAAGCCCAAATAACCTGCAACAGCAGGAGGCAAATGAACTTACTGTCATGTTTCCACCCCCTGTTGGCACACACTAAAACTTATTAATTATGTGGAACCCAGAGGATTCACACAGCACCTTAACACTGAAAAGGTCAAAGCATAACAGACTCCAGAAAAAAAAAATGGGTATGGAGCAGCTGCTGGTACATCTTTGACTGCTACTACTAATATCAAACATGAACAAACATATAGTCCTTTACAGCACATAGAGTACATTTCACATACTTGCATTAATTTCATCTGTAAAATCCTATGAATTGCCCAGCATGCCTGGCATACTTCTATTAGCAATTTTATCTGTGCGCTATATCATTTAAATTCTCTTCCCCCGGTTTGTCTGAGTCCCTGGAAGGCAGAGAGGGCATATTGTCTTCTGCATCCTGAGCATCTGGCTCAGTAAAGAAGGCACTCACAGATACAGGAATCCTTTTAAAATAAATAGCACATTTTATAGATGAGACAACTGAGGCTCACAGAGATCAAAAGGTTTTCACTCTGGGAGATGACTTGGGAAGGAAGAAGGCAAAAGCCCTCAAATAAGAGTGGGGCGACTGTGTGGAAAAAAAGATTAGACTAATTTCATATGACTTTGCTAGATAAATTTGGATGGAGGTTAATAAAAGACCGATTTCAGCTAATATGAAAAAGATGTTTCCAATGATGAGAAATATCCAAAATAAGAAATGTGTTCTTCAAAAGGGAGAGCTGCCCAACATGTAACAGCATAAAAGAGAGACTGTACAGAAAGCGATTTATGCAGCACTGGATGATCAGCCACATGACCTTCCAAATAGGAGACTCCACAAGTCTGTCCCTTGAGATAGCTGGTAATTGGTAGAAATAGGATGAGACCTTCAGCTTTATATTGCTGTTCCCACTGGACCATAATGAACGCCTTTAAAGATATAGATAGCTACCAGGTTCTGACAAAACAAAAAGCAGGCCATCAGTTCTGGGCAAAATGGAGTGAGAGGGACTAGGTTTAACCTCCTGCCTGAAACCAACCAACCAATCAACCATATGTATGTATGAATCTACCTATATAAGAAACAACCATTTTGAAGAATGAGTATCAAGAAATGAAAGACAGAGATCCCGGACTGAGAGGAAACAAATGAGATGAGCCCTACAATTGTCCCAGTTTACTGCTTTGAGAGATTTTCCAGGTCACAATGCAAAGAGAGAGAACATAGGTGAACGGAGTGAAGAGAGATCAGAATCTGAGAACACCAAGGCGACTAGCATTTTCAGGACAGAGTACCAGAGTGAATACAGCTGCACTGAGAGACAACCCAGGATATCTGTAAAATGTTTCCCTTATTCAGTAGAGTTCTGATCAACACATGCATGTGAGATCTGAGAAAAAAAAACCACCCAAAAACAGTAGAGGGAACAGCACTCAGCAGCATACTGCCATGGGGCCAGGAAGAGTGCCTATTCCCACTAGACATACTGGAAAACCTTATAATTGACCTGGAATTGAGTAGAGAATTCAGAGAGTCTTATCTCAGTAGTGCAAAGCAAGGTGCTTTAGCTATAAACCAAATGATGCTCTGGTCCCTCCTAGCAAACATTAAAAGCAAGACCCAAAAGAATAAAACTGTTTCCATGTAATTTAGCTGTGTCTCAGAACAAAGACCAAGAATTGTTATAGAAAAATTAAAACATCCAGCCCCCCAAGTCAAGTAAAATTCACAGTATCATACAACTAAAGATTATTAGGCATTGCAAAGAAGCAAAAAAAGATCCATAACGACAAAAAACAACCAATTAAGTCCAACTCAGAATGCCACAGATGATACAATTGTTTGACAAGGATATTAAAATAATTATAATTACTTTCCATTTGTTCAAAAAGTTAAAGATGTAGAATATATACATATACACATACAAACACAGACAGTCCCCAATTTATGATAGTTCAACTCAAGATTTTTCAAATTTATAATAGTGCAAAGATGATACACATTCAGTACAAATAATACTTTTAACACCCACACAACCAATCTTCTTTTCACTTTCAGTACAGTATTCAACAAACTGCATGAGATATTCATCACTTTATTATAAAATAGGCTTTGTGTTAGATGATCTTGCTCATCTACAGGCTAACGTAAGGGTTCTGAGCATGTTTAAGGTAGGCTAGGCTAAGCTATGATGTCTGGTATATTAGGTGTATGAAACGCATTATCAATTTACGATATTTTCAACTTATGATAGGTTTAACTGGACATAATGTGATGCCCATTATGAGTTGAGAAACAGATGCTTTTATATACACATAAATACAAGGTATAATTCCCAGACATAAAAAAATACAATGTCTGAGATAAATAATACGCTGGATGGTATTAACCACGAGAGGTCTTGCAGGAAAAATGATTAGTGAAATTTAAAGCCTAGCAATAAAATCAATCCAAAGATGAAACACATGGAGAAAATGAATCAAAAAAAGAAAGAAAATAATCAGTGAGATATGGGACAATATCAAGTGAGTTAACAGATGAGTATGTGAAGTTCATGAGAGAGAGAAGAATTGGAGAGGGACAAAAAAAATTTTGAAAAATTAATGGCTGAAAATATCCAAACTTGAGGAAAACAACAAACTGATGAATCCAAGAAGCTCAATGAATCCTAAACACAACAAACACTAGGCAAATTACATCAAAGGAAATCATATTCATTACCAGCCTGGACAACAAAGCAAATTTGTGACCAGCCTGAGCAACAAAGTGAGAACCCATCTCAAAAAATAAATAAATAAATAAATAAAAGAAAGAAAGAAATCATAATCACTCAAAACCAGTGATAAGGAAAAAAATCTTAAATACCAGCTAGAGGAAAAAAGACATATTATATACAAAGGATGAGAGATACGAATACTGCATATGCAATACAAAACAAAAAGACTGTTGATAACATCTTTAAAGCACTAAAAGAACAAAAAATGTCTACCAAGAATTCTATATCCTGTGAAAACACCTTCCAAAAACACAGGCAACATAAAGACTTACTTTCAGACATATAAAAGCTGGAATAATGCATCACTTAACCACTGAGAAAGAAATATTAAAGAAAGTCCTTCAAGCAAAAAGAAAATGATACAAGATGAAAAGCTGGATCTACATGAGAAATGAAAAGCACAGAAAATGTTACAGGTTATATATGTGAGTTTTTTTGTTGTTTAAATTTATTAAAAGATAACTGGCTATTCAAACAAAAACAACAACTGTGTACTCAGGGATTTATAATATAGCTAAAAGTAAAATATATATACAACAACAGTAACATAAAGGCCGAGAGAGAGAAATGAAGTATACTGCCCTAAGGTTTGTATGCAGTAAGTGAAGTACTAAATATCACTTAAACTGTGACAAGTTAAAGATGAATGTTATAGACCATCTAGGCACTACCAACCACTAAAGTAGCAGAACAAATAGCTATGAACAATATAAGATCAAGGAAGATAAATCAGAATCATTAAAATACTCAATCCAAAAAAAGGCAGGGAAAAACCAAGGAAATCAATAAATAACAGATGAAACAAATAGAAAGCAAATAGCAAGATGACTGGTTTAAATCTAAAGATATGAATAATCATATTAAATGTAAATATTCTAAACATCCACAAAAAAGGCAGAGATTTTCAGATTGGATAAAAGATAAAGACCCAACAATATTTGCTTACTACAAACCTACAAACACTTTAAACACAAAGACACTAATAGGTTAGGAAAAAAGGTAACAGAATAGAAAAAGACACACACAGTAACACAAGTCAACACAAGTAAAAAATACACCATAGTAAGGACTATTTCTAGGGATCAAAACCATCATTTCTTACTAATAAAGGGCTCAATTAATCAAGATGATATAAGAATCCTTAGAATTTACATCCCAATATTATTTCTTCCAATGCATGAAGCAAAAACACAGAAATACAAGTAAAACAGACAAAATCCTAAATTAAAGTTGAGGATTTCAGTATCCTTTTCTCAATAATTAAAACAAATGGACAGAAAATTGTCAGGTACATATTAGACTAGAACTATCCTATCAACCAAATTGACTTTATTAACATTTATAAAAGACTCCATCCAATGACAACAAAATATAAATTATTCTGAAGTGTACATAAAACATGTATACAAGACAGGCAACATTCTTGACCATAAAATAATTCTCAATACATTTAAAAGGATTCAAGTTCTATAATGTATTTTCTCTAACCACAATGGAATTACATCAGAAATAAAAGAGCAGATCTCTGGAAAATCTCCAAATATTTATAAAGTAAATAATGCGCTTCTAAATAATCTACTGGTTAATAAAGAAATCAAAAGAAAATTAGAATGCATTTTGAGCTGAATGAAAATACAACACAGAATTTGTGGGATGACACTACCATAGTACTCAAGAAGAAATTTATATCACCTAACATCTGTGTTAGAAAAGAAGAAAAGTCTCAAAACGAATGACCTTAACAAACTGAAAAGGAAAAGCAAATTAAACCAAAGTAAGCAGAAGAAAGGAAATAATAACGCTCAAAGCCAAAAAATCAGTGAAATAAAAAATAGAAAAACAATAAAGAAAAGTCAATGATGCCAAAAGCATGTTATTTGAGAAGATCAATAAAACTGATAAATCTCTAGGAAAACTTATCACAGGAAAAGAATACATAAATTATCAATATTACAAATGACAGAGGACATCACTACAGATTCTACAAATTTTAAAGGGATAAGTGGAGTTTATCTGAGGAATATAGTTAGCTTAACACTCAAAACATCAATCAACACATTTAAAAAACTAAAAAGGGGCCGGACGCGGTGGCTCACGCTTGTAATCCCAGCACTTTGGGAGGCCGAGGCAGGCGGATCACGAGGTCAGGAGATCGAGACCACGGTGAAACCCCGTCTCTACTAAAAATACAAAAAATTAGCCGGGCGTGGTGGCAGGCGCCTGTAGTCCCAGCTACTCAGAGAGGCTGAGGCAGGAGAATGGCGTGCATGACCGAGATTGCCCACTGCACCACCTGGCATAGATGAGACCCTCTCAAAAAAAAAGGAAAACTACATGATCATCTCAACAGCATGTGACAAAATCTAACATCTACTTTTGATTAAAAAAAAAAAAAACCTAGCACACTAAGAAGGGAAAGGAACGTCCTTAAACTTTAAAAAGGGCCTATAAGAAAAATGTATAGTTAACATCATCCTTAATGGTGAAAGACTGAATGCTTCTTCTCTATGATCAGGAACACAGCAAGAATGTTCACAGGGATGTTCACACTTACTATTTCTATTGGACATTGTAATCAAGGTTATAGCTAGTGAGATGGATGAGTGGGTGGGTAGGTGGGTGGATGGATGGATGGATGGATGGATATACAAATAGACAAATAGATTGATTAACTGATTCTAAATCCATTTGAAAACGTTGTGAAGGACATAGATGGACAAAACAACTTAGATGAATGTGATTTCAAGACTTATCATAAAGCTACTGTAATCAAGGAGGTATTGGCATCAGAAAAGACAAATAGATCAATGCTACAGAATAAATAATCTAGAAACAAACTTAGATATGTAGGACAAATAATTGTTTGCAGAGATAGAAAGGCAATACAGTGAAGAAAGAACAGAGTTTTCAACAAATGATGCTAGAGAAATTGGATGTTCATATGCAGAAACAAAAAACATTCAATCCACACCTTCAGTAATATACAAAATTAGCACAAACTGATCACAGGTCTACCTATAATACCTAACTATGAAACTTCTGAAAGAAAAGACTTTGTAACCTTGGGTTAGGCAAAGATTTTTTTTAGAGATGACTCCAAGATTATAAATCATAAGTGAAAAATTAGATGAACCGGATTTTTATCAAAATTAAAATATTCTGCTCCCCAGAAGACACTGTTAGGAAAATAAAAAGTCAAGCCATAGATTTGGAGAAAATATTTACAAGTATATCTATGATAAAGAATTTGTATCCACAGTATGTAAATAATTCTCAAATTTAAAGAAATAATAAGAAAATAACCCAACAGAGAAATGAGCAACAGATTTGAACAGATACATCATCAAAGAAAACAGGAATAGCAAAAAAGCACATAAAAAGACGCTCAACATCATTGGTCATTAAGGAAATGCCAATTAAAACTACAACTACATACCACTGCACACCTATAAGAGTGGAAAAAATTAAAAAGTCTGCCATGCCAAGTATTAGTGAGGGTGTAGAGCAACAGAAACTCTCGTACACTGTTGCTGGCTTGTAAAATAGAACAACCACTTTGTAAAACTGTTGAGTACTGTTTTAAAAAGTTAAACATACATCTACTACATAATCCAGCTATTCCATTCTTAGATTTACCCTAAAGAAAACATACATCCATTAAAAGAATATGTATTGTATAAGAATATTCATAGCAGACTTATAATTCTCTAAAACTGAAAACAACCCAATATCCATCAACAGGTGCTTATGGATAAACAAACTGTGGTATATTCATACAATGGAATACTATTTGGCAATATAAAGGAATTAACTTTATATACACAAAAACATGGAGTCTCAAAACAATTATGCTGATTGAAAGAAGTCAGACAAAAAGGAATACAATATTATATGATTACAGGTATCCAAAACTCTAGAAAACTCAAACTAATCTGTGGTAAGAGAAAGAATAACATTGCTCATCTGGGGAAATGGAGGAATTACCAAGGCATTTGAGAAAGCATTGGGCTCTGCTGAGAAAGTAATGCATTCTGTTCGCTTTCTGGATTTCAGTGATCAATTCACAGATGTACATATATGTCAAAACCTATCATGCTATATGCTTTAAATAAGTACAGTTATTGTAGTGAAGAATGCCACAATAAAGCTATTAAAAATAAGATATCCCATCAAAGTCAAGGAACCAAGATTAGTATGCCATATATTTAAGTTAGTTCTTCAAATAAAAAAACACTAATGGTAGCAGTGGTAACAAAAGTACTTCAGCAGCAGCTCACATTTACTGAGCAGTTACTGTGTCAGGCATCCTTTGAAGCACTTTACATGAGTTAGCCAATTTATTCCTCAGGGCCACCACCCTGTCGTTTTATTAAATAGATACAATTTTTTCCCCATTATCTGTGATCTCACTTTCCGTGGTTTCAGTTACCCATAGTTATTCTGAGACAGCGAGAGACAGAGAATGAATGTGCACAATCATATATCTTTTATTAAGTATACTGTTAATAATTGTTCTACTTTAGTTATTATTATGAATTTCCTACTGTATCTAATTTATAACTTAAACCTTATAGTATTGCAAGTATAGGAAAAAAACATAGTACAATATATACAGCATTCAGTAATATCCAGTTTCAGGCATACATTGGCGATTTTGGAACATATCCCTTGCAGATAAGAGGGGAGAGCTGTACTATTATTATCACACTTCAAAGGTGAGGATTGGCTTATTTCACTTGGTATAATATCTATAAGGTTTATCCCTATCGTAGGATATGTCAAAATTTTATCCCTTGTTAAGGTTTTAACAATATGCCATTGCACATATATATACCACATTTTGTTTATCCACATTTGGGTTTTTCCACCTTTTGACTATTATGAATAATGTTGCTGTGAACATGGATGTACAAATATCTGCTCAAGTCTGTGCTTGCAGTTCTTTTGAGTCTACATCTAGAAGTAGAATTGCTGCATCATACAGTAATACACTGTTTTAATTTGTTGAAAAATTCATCTAGCCTCTCATTCCTAAATTGCAGTCCACAGTATCAACTTTCTAGAAGGAATACCTGACCATATCATTCCAAGGCTTAAAATTCCTTAATGGTCCCTGTATTATTCAGTTCTCATGCTGTTATAAGGACATACCGAAGACTGGATAATTTATAAAGGAAAGAGGTGTAATTGACTCAGTTCTGCAGGGCTGGGGAGGCCTCAGGAAACTTACAATCATGACAGAAGGGGATGCAAACACGTCCTTCTTCACATGGCAGCTGCAAGAAGAAGTGCAGAGCAAAAGGGAGGAAAGCCTCTTTTTAAACCATGAGATCTTGTGAGAACTCACTCACAACTGAATGGTAACTACAATTCAAGATGAGATTTAGGTGGGGACACAGCCAAACCATATCAGTTCCCTAACTGATTTTAGGGTGAAACTCAGACTCTTCAGCGTAGCAAGTCCTTCCCAGAGAGTTCCACTCCAACCCTAAGGACCACTCCTTCCTCTAAGGATTCAAAGCACTTTGTACTTATAGGGCCTCTAGGAGTACTGCCCTCACTCTATTGTTAATGGTATATATTTCTGTCTCCCTCACTAGGCTTCAAACTATTTAAGAAAAGGATACATATTTTTACTCCTCTTTGTATCTTCAGCACCCTTCCACAGTGCCTGGAACATACTAGGAACTCAATACATTGAATAAATGTCAGTTCAGCTGTCCAAAATATTAAAATATTGCCACACTCTAAAATAAGCAAAGTAACAGGGGAGGCAGAATACAGGTTAAACGTGTGTGTGTGTGTGTGTGTGTGTGTGTGTGTGTGTGTGTGTGTGTAATAAAAATAGGTTAAACTATATATACACACACATATATAATATTTATGTTACTGAGAAACGTTTTCTTCATATGTAACACGTAATTATTCACATGCTAGTTTCCACCTTCAGTTGTAAGCTCCTTTAGGATGCTCTACTAGGCACATTGGAGGAAAAGAGACCAATGATACACAGCCCACTTGCATGTTAGAGACAGCAACAAAAACAGCCTAATATCTGGAGCATCTCTCTCTGCTGAGGGGTATCACACATTTATGTATGGATCAGCCCTTTGGTTTCATGGACTTGCCACACGAGAAATATGCTCTTACATCTGCGATTAGGAATTTGGTAGGATTTCTTGATTAAAGGCTTTAATACACTCTGTTTTCTATTCATGAGTGGTCTATTCCATCCATGACAGGATATTGTAAAGGACTGACTTATCTTACAAGTAGTACACAAATAAACCAAACTTTTTTCAGGCCAAATGGATTCTTCATGGTCCCCAAATGAGCAAGCTCTGGGAAACATTTCAACCTGCAGAATCTAGAGAATCACAGATCAGCAGAACCTCTGGCCTAAACATTTTACCCACATTAGAAACAAAAACGAATGTCTTGATAGGAGTAAGAATCATGGCAGCAGGAAATAAACCGACAAATATAAGTATATCAAGGTAACAAAATCAATTGCTGAACAGGGAGAAAAATAACAGCTTGGTCACTTAGGACTCAGAATGAAAGGTAATAACATAGGTGCTGGAAATGGAATTCTTAAGGAAAAACTTACAAGCCTGAAACTCAGTGGTTTTATTCCAGTAAAATCTAAGATCGATGGTAACAAAGAACCTCAAATGCACTTCAAATTTCTTTAAACCTGAATCTCGTAATCAGGTTGGATTTGCATAGCCTCATTTCTTAAATGGGGCCATGCAAACAGCCTTTAAATAGAACATTTTAAACTAATCTCAGAAGTGGACTGCTTTCACATAACAAACCTGAAGCACAACAAGAGGCATTATCTTAGCCACATGAGGGTAAATGAAGTGGTCTTAAAGCCACTAGAGAGACCTGACCAGGTGTTCATGGTTAAAGAACATTTAATTTATAAATAGAATATAATGCAATCGTATATATTTGTTAAATAAACACTTGACAAATTTCTAAGAAAGTCAAGCTCCAATGGTTTCATCCTCACACTTTACATGTTTTTAAAAGCCAAAATTAGAATGTTTTCAAACTGGAATTCCTCTACTCTGGGGTCCCTACATTACGCAAAGTAGAGTTTCTCTAGAAACATTTGACATGAAAGAATGCTAAGAGGCAAAATCAAAAAATGAAATATATAAAGTGTGATAATCATTTAAGCTGAAACAAAATTCAGTCTCACTATCAAAACCAAACACAAATACGAGTGAGACTGTAGAAAAATGAAGGGAAAAATGAAGGGAAAAATGAAAGGAGTGGGGACAGTGATGAGGATGTCCAGAAGCAGGCACAGAACCTGGGAACAGCAATGACCACGATGGGAAGAAAGAAGCCAAGACCTTGGGAACAGTCCGGAATCTGGAGACAGACAGCTTCTCTACCCATCTCAGAGGCCCTCAGGGCAACACTGAATCAAAAACTATTCATAATTGAGACACTGAGAGATAAGGACTTGCTGAATTATCTTTGTACACTCCATTTACAATAATGGGGACATCATGCATAAAACCTACATGCTTCTAAGAGGACAAGTGTGAACATGTGTCTCTCTAGGTCTCACCTTTTATTTGGATTTGGGAGACACGTGAAGAGTAAATACACAAGATGAGTGTGAAACAGAATATACATACGAGGTTACTTTTTCACTTGTCTGTGTTAGGACAGGATTTTTATTATCGGTAGCAAGTGAAACAGGCTTATGTAAAGGACCGTGCTTTAAATCTTAGACGTAAGGATTTAGGTGTAAGGTCTAATAGCTGTAAAGTGTCTGGTATCAATATCAACTTTCACTCTCCTTTGCCAAAATA
Organism: Hylobates moloch; assembly: GCF_009828535.3. Classification (NCBI taxonomy): domain Eukaryota; kingdom Metazoa; phylum Chordata; class Mammalia; order Primates; family Hylobatidae; genus Hylobates; species Hylobates moloch. Next base: position 60,879,318 of record NW_026652294.1, read on the forward strand.
TATGTATATTTTCATCCAGAAAAGGAAGAGTTCTACGCATCAGTTAATGACTGAAATGGAATATTTAATTTGAGCTCCTGTTCAAAATACCACAAGTTCACAAAGTGACTGTTACATAGCACAAAGTTAGTACAGCACAGTAAAATGCAGGTAGATCACAGAGAATGCTAGAAGGCGACGTGAGCTTACCAATGTTCTGTCTCCATCGTCCTTTGATTGCACAGCTTTCAAACACATAAAAGATAATGGACAGCCCTAGAGAGAGTTGAGACTTGAAATTAAACACACCTAGAAGATAGCTAGTGAGATTACAACCGTGTTCTGTGTGACCCCAAGAGGAAGATTTAGAAGAAATACATGAGAGCTGGTGGAAGATATTTCAGCTCAGATGTGATAGATGAGAATAATGGTAGTTGATATGTCATTTAATTCTCTAATGAGACTACAATAAGGAAATGGAGAATCGGAGAGTCAAGGGTCTTGCCCAAGGTCACAACGTGTGTGTGTTGCAGTCAGGATACAGAAATTTGCCTGATTAAAAGCACAAGTTCCCCCTATTACTGTAGGCTGCTCTCCTGATTTTCTGGTCTTCAGCATGGGTTAAGCAAGGATTGGCTGACCACTGGTTAGCAGTGTAAGGGCTTTATATGTCAAGTGCATATGTATATACAAATTGCCTAAAAATCCCTTTTACTCTGAAATGCTACATTTCTCTGGCAAAAGCACACTGCTTGAATTTCCTTTCAAATGCTTACTATTTTGTTGAGGCAAAACCCTACAGCAACTTTTTCTAGCCTCTCCTGACTCTCCTATGTGAGAAGCAGGATTCCATTTTTTTAAGGGTCATTATTCATTTTAATGGTATAAGATTAGTCTTAGGTATCAGGAATAGAAGGACCTGCAAGGAAGATCCAACACTCTAAGGGACTCACCTGTAAGATGTCTAAAGACAGGAGGAAAAAAAATAAGATACAAACCTTTCTTCATAAACCAAAATGCCCATTTACTTAAAAGAAACTAGAACGAAGACATAAACAGTATATGTTATATAATTTAAGACAGGAAAGATTACACGTACAACATTCATTTTTATGACAGAGATAAATGACCATAAGAGTTTACCATGGCAAGAAAAGATAAGAGGAAAATAAAGCCAACTATGGATTTCTTTAGGAAGAGCAATTGCTCTTCCGCTGCATCTGGCAGAATCAAAAGCCTGGTATGACTGAGAGGACAGGAAAGTTCATGAAGAGGTGCTAGCATCACAGGAAATGTAGAGAAAAACAGCTTACATTAAGAAAGCATAAAAATATATTCATGTCTATTATGCTTTATTCAAAACTTCACACATTCTAAGGAAGGAAGATAATCTATTTAAAGGTATGAAAGGAAGAAGTATGATCACACGGAAAGGAAAAAGGCCTTGGGATCAAGACATGGGATTCAGGCCCTACTTAGTGGCCTTGGGCATGTCCCTTTGCCACTCCAGAATAAAAGGGGTAAACTCTCAAATGACACAAATCTAAGTTTTACTGAGAATATATTACTTTGATCTCTTACATTAGAGATATTGACATTACTTTGATATCATCAACTAATACTTTGTATATACTACTTTGATCAGTTTTTAGCCCTATGTCTCCAAAATTTTTTTATTAAACACTTTTTAAAACAAATTGGATGGAACTACCAAGTTCTTTATTTTTATTTTGGCACGATGGGGTATACATGCAGGTTTGTTACATGGGTAAATTGCATGTCATGAGCATTTGGTGTATTTTGTCACCCAGGTGATAGACATAGTATAGTACATAACAGGTAGTTTTACAACCCTCAACCTCCTCCCACTCTCCACCCTCGAGTAGGTCCCAATGTCTATGGTTCCCTTCTTTGTGTCCATGTGTACTGAATGTTTAGCTCCCACTTATACCTGAACGTACTGTATTTTGTTTCCTGTTCCTGTGTTCACTCAGAATAACAGCCTCCAGCTCCATGCATGTTGCTGCAAAGGACATGATTTCATTCTTTTTCACAGCTGCGTAGTACTCCGTGGTGTATATAAATCACATTTTCTTTATCCAGTCCACTTAGGTTGAATCTACGTCAACTTAAGTGGCCTGAATATGGTACCTATGATACATATTTTCTATATCAAGTCCATTTAGGTTGACTCTATGTCTTTACTACTGTGAATACTGCTGTGCTGAACATATGCATGCATGTGCCTTTATGGTAGAATGATTTATATTCCTTTAGGAATATATCCAATATGGGATTGCTGGGTTGAGTGGTAATTCCGTTTGAAGTTCTTTAAGAAATTGCCATTGTGAATAGTGCCGCAATAAATATACGTGTGCATGTGTCTTTATAGCAGCATGATTTATAGTCCTTTGGGTATATACCCAGTAATGGGATGGCTGGGTCAAATGGTATTTCTAGTTCTAGATCCCTGAGGAATCGCCACACTGACTTCCACAATGGTTGAACTAGTTTACAGTCCCACCAACAGTGTAAAAGTGTTCCTATTTGTCCACATCCTCTCCAGCACCTGTTGTTTCCTGACTTTTTAATGATGGCCATTCTAACTGGTGTGAGATGGTATCGGGAGGGGGGAGGGACAGCATTAGGAGATATACTTAAGGCTAAATGATGAGTTTATGGGTGCAGCACACCAACATGGCACATGGATACATACGTAACAAACCTGCACATTGTGCACATGTACCCTAAAACTTAAAGTATAATAATAATTAAAAAAAAAAAAGAAATTGCCCCACTGCTTTCCACAATGGCTAAACGAACTTACATTTCCAGCAGCAGTGTATAAGCATTCTCTTTTCTCTGCAATCTTGCCAACATGTTATTGTTTGACTTTTTGATAACAGTCATTCTGACTGGTGTGAGATGGTATCTCATTGTTTTGATCTGCATTTTTCTAATGATCACTGATGTTGAGCGTGTTTTTATATGCTTGTTGGCCACATGTATACCTTCTTTTGGAAAGTGTCTGCTTATGTCTTTTGTGCATTTTTTAATGGGGTTGTTTTTTTTTTTGTTTGTAAATTTAAGTTCCTTATAAATTCTGGGTATTAGACCTTTGTTGCAATGCATAGTTTGCAAATATTTTCTCCCATTCTGTAGATTGTCTGTTTGCTGATAATTTCTTCTGCTGTGCAGAAGATCTCTATTTTGTCAATTTTTGTTTCTGTTGCAATTACTTTTGGCATTTTCGTCATGAAATCTTTGCCAAGTCCTATGTCCACAGCAGTATGTCCTAGGTTATCCTTCCAGGATTTTTGCAGTTTTAGGTTTTACATTTAAGTCTTTAATCCATCTGGTGTTAATTTTTTACATGATGTAAGGAAGGGGTATAGTTTCAATCTTCTGCATATTGGCTAGCCAGTTATCCCAGCAACATTTACTGAATAAGGAGTACTTGCCCTCATTGCTTCTTTTTGTCAACTTTGTCAAAAATTAGATGGTTGTAAGTGTGTGGCTTTATTTCTAGGTTCTTTATTCTGTTCCACTGGTATGTGTGTCTGTTTTGTACCAGTACCATACTGTTGTGGTTACCATAGCCAGTAGCATAATTTGAAGCGATGCCTCCAGCTTTGTCTTTTTAGCCTAGCCTTGTCTATTCAGGCTTTTTGATTCCATAGGAGTTTTAATATTTTTTTCTAATTCTGTGAAGAATGTCATTGGTAATTTGATAGGAATGGCATTAAATCTGTAAATTGCTTTGGAGAGTATAACCGTTTTAACAATATTGATTCTTCCTATCTATGAGCATAAAATATTTTCCATTTCTTTGTGTTAGCTCTGATTTCTTTGAGCAGTGTTTTGTAATTCTCATTGTAGAGATCTTTCACCTCCCTGGTTAGCTGTTTTCCTGGTTGTTTTATTCTTTTTGTGGCTATTGTCAATGGGAGTGTGTTCTTGGTTTGGGTCTCAGCTTGGATGATGTTGGTGTACAAAAATGCCACTGATTTTTGTACATTAATTTTGTATCCTGAAATTTCACTGAAGTTATTTATCAGATCAAGGAGCTTTTCGGCAGAGACTATGGGATTTTCTAGGTATAGAAACATATGGTCTACAAAGACAGATAGTTTTACTTCCTCTCTGCCTATTTGAATGCTTTTTATTTCTCTTGCTGACTGCTCTGGCTAGGACTTCCAATACTATGTAGAATAGGAGTGGTGAAAGAGGGCATACTTGTCTTCTTCCAGTTTTCCAGGGGAATGCTTTCGTCATTCAGTATGATGCTGACTGTGGGCTTGTCATAAATGGCTCTTATTATTTTGAGGTATATTCCTTTGAAGTCTAGTTTGTCAAGGGTTTTTAACATGAACAGATGCTGAATTGTATTAAAAGCCCTCTCTGCATCTATTGAGATGATCACGTGGTTTTTGTCTTTAGTTCTGTTTACGTGATGAATCGCATGTATTGATTTGCATATGTTGAACCAACCTTGCATCCCAGGGATAACGTCTATTTGATCATAGTGAATTAGCTTTTTGATGTGCTACTGGATTTGGTTTGCTAGTATTCTCCTGAGGATTTTTGCATTTATGTTCATCAAGGACAGTGGACTGATGTTTTCTTTTTTCATTGCGACTCTGCCAGGTTTTGGTATCAGGATGATGCTGACCTCACAGAACGAGTTAAGGAGGAGTTGCTCCTCCTCAACTTTTGGAAATGAAACTGCCATGTTATTCTAAACACACTAATTTTAATATTCAAACTTGTGATTATTACATCAAAATTCAACATCTATCACTCATTATTGACGTCACATGCATCTTATTTTTATGAAAAGAGATTCACTCAAGCTCATAAAATATTTTTATTTTTTTTTCCCCTGAGCCATACAATCCTTAAAATCATTCCCTACCCAAATAATGCAGCTCATTTTCATTTGATAAAGGGTGGGAAATTCTGGCGGCACCCAGGCTACTACTACCTCCACATTTCATCTCTGTTGAATCCTCCTTCAAGAGCTTGAGGGTCCTGACAATGTCTGATGTGTCCCCATCTTGAGGGATTTATTAGAAACTGCTGGGCCATCATCTGTCTCAGTCCTAAGCAATTTTTAAGGCAGGATAAAGTAATGGGCTTCATTCAGGTCAGAGCAAGATCCAGGATTAACAAAAGCATAATCAAGTGGCATAGCCAGCTGACAGCAAGGCATTAACAGATTCAGGGCATTTGGAACACTGAAAAGGGGAAGCATGTCTAAATTTAATAGAAATTTCTGTAGTATATTAATCTCTTTAAAAAAAATTTCTGAAATCACAGATTGTACCTTTTAGATATTTCAGTGGACATTATTTACTTACTGGAAGACTCATTTTTCCTATGCCTAAAAATGATCATGAATATTAGGGAATCACTAATTTCCTAATTGTAATAATGGCATTTTAATGTGTCGAGGGAAAAAAGGACTCTTTTATATTCACACGCAGATTGTTTTAGATGCAATGATATGATAAGCAAGGATTACCTTCAAAATAAAGAAATTCAGCCATGAGTTTGAAATGGTTGAAATTGGGAGATGGAAACAAGAGGGTTTACTATGTTTTGCTCCTTGCTTTTCCATCTGTTTAAGTTTTTTCGTGACCCAGCTCATGAGTGGTTTTGTTTGTTTGTTTGTTTGTTTTTTGTTTTGTTTTGTTTTGTTTTGTTTTTGCTGTGCAACATGATTTCTCTTTATATAGGTGCATATATCCTGATTCTTTCCTCTATAGTTTCTGGGTTTGAGATCATAATTAGAAAAGCTTCCATCAGATCAAAACTACTTTCAAATTTCTTCAATGGTTTCTTCTAGTGATTTTTATGATTTCATTCATTAACATTTAAATCTTTATTTATTCCACTGGAAACATTTTCCTGGTCCTGCCAATGTGAATTATGGATCCAAGATGTGAATTATGGATCCAGCCATTTTTCCAAGAGCACTATCCATCTTTCCCAAAACCATTTATTATCTATTTTGTTTTAGTGATTTGAAATCTACTTGTATCTTATGTTAAACTATTAACCTGTTTCTTCATGAACCAGTAATATACTGTTTTAAATATCAAAGATTTTTTAATGTTTTTAAATATATATTAGGGCTAGTTTTCCTTATTATCCTTCCTTATATTTTCCTGGGCTATAATTAACTATTTTTTCATAAATTTATAATAGGCTTATCTTACTAAAAATAGTATCTTTTGTATAAGTATCACATTTACAGTTTAACTTAGAGAAAGCTGACTCCTTTATGATGCTAAGTCTTTTCAATCATAAAAAGAACATGGTATGCTTTTCTGTTTCTTATGTTTTTTTCTAGGAAAAAATATACAAGTGGTATATTTATTTTTTAAATAGAAAAATTATATCATTTATACCTAGGAATTTTATCTTTGCTTAGTGCTACTGCAAATCAGATCTTTCCTTCCACGATATCTTCTAATTGGTGGCTGTTTGCTCTATGTAGGCTATTCCCATATGCTAATATTTCTGTGTGTTAAAATGAACATGCTTATTGTTTGTCATGTTGTTTCAATTGCTCCCATAAAGTTTTCTAGGTATACAATCATATCATCCAATAACAGTAATTATTTTACTCTCTCTTCCCCAATTTCTATACTCATGCTTGTGACTCACTTCCAATCTCTCCCCACAAAGAGGCCCCAAATGATACACGATATACTCAAGTCCTACCCTCACCCCCTACCCGCTACCACCTCTCCCCTCACTACTCCTCCTGAAGCAGCTCAGGTCTTCGGTTTCCCTCTTCATTTTAGGCTCCTGATAACACTTTCTGGTTAGTTTTGCTATGAATGAAAACATATTTTTGTTTTGTTTTATCCATCATTTCTAAGTGTTTTGTAGCAAGAGCTTTTCAACTTTTGTAGTCAGTCTGATTCCTCTGGGAAGATTCTGTGTATTGATTTCTTCTGCGTATACAATGTTTATTCAGAAACCAGAGGGAGGATTCTCTGCTGGGTTTGTGACTCCATTTTCACTCTCTACCCTCTCTTCTTCTGTGGGCCCACTTTAAGCTGAAATCTATGGAATGATGAAAGGTTACAGTTCATTTTACCAATTGGAATTAAGGCCCAATATGAAATGAGTTGCTCAAAGGCAGGCACATTCCATATTAGCATGATGAAACACAGTGGACAGGTCCATCTATCTCTCTACTGTCCATCCATCTCTCTAAGACAGGCTTTGAGATGAGTTCTGCTGCTACTCTGATATGGTTCTATTTAGGTTGGTGCAAACATAATTGCAGTTTTTGCCATTAAAATAACACAAAAAGCTATTAACTAGCATTCTTTATACCATATGTTTAAGTCCTCAGAGTTTGATTAAAATATCAGAATAAGTGTTTTCTTTAGTCTGCAGAACATCTATGAAACCATACGGCGTTATTGCTGACAGGATTTTAACACAAGCCCTTTGTAACTTCTAGGAGACCTTATAAATCAATCACAAGCACAGAATAGAGAAACATTTCTAAAGAATAAGGGTAAAATACAGAAAAATCATGAAAAAGAAAGACAAATGAATCTGGCTAAAGAACAAAAGATAAGACAATAATTGGTTATCTTCAGAAAGCAACAAATATTCAGCAATTAGTTCCAGCTAACCTAACCACAGGAATCCAGGGAACCAAGAGGCCAAGGGGGAGATCTGCTCCTCTAGAGTCCCATAGATTTTTCAGTTCACAACTGAGTCTTAGAGTATTGCTTTAGGAAGTTTTAGCTTGAAGACTGTGAATTTATAGTTTTGCTACTGGGTAAATCCTACATACATGACAAAACACAGTGAAAGGGTTGGAAGGCTGAGAAAAATCTGGCCATTCCTTCAAATATGGTAAGAGAACATGAGATAAATAAAATAGCTCATCCTCTGAATTTAAGTGGGTCAACATGACCAATTCAACACCAACTTAGAGAGGGGAAACAAGAAAAATAATCCCTAGCAGATGGATCCTGAATACCAGAGGAACCCAAGCTCTCTAGAGATAATGTTGCCATGTGTACGACCATATGTTCTTCTTCTAAGATTGTGGTAGCCAGAACTATTTTCTTCTCGCACAGAGATCAGCAAGCGCGACAAGGAAGTGCACTCCAATGCCCTCTCGGGAATGTAAACTGGTGCATCTATTCCAGAATGCAAACTTGCAATACGGGTCAAAACTTAACAGGTAAACCTTTTGATACAGCAACATGACTCCTGAGTGTCAGCTCTAAAAATACAGATAGGTGGCCAAAGATATATGTAAAGTGTTCATCGTGACACTATAAATAATACTGATCTAAGCATTCACCATGAGATGACTGGCTGAATAAATGATGGCACATGCCATCAATGATATATTATGTAACACAGAAAATGGATGATGCACTGAACTAACAGAGCTGCCCTTGTTCAAAGAGGCACGTGGCCTTTGCTGGGAGCTCAAGCTCATGATATTTCACAGTATCAAAAGCAAGCACTACTGGATAGCCAAGAGGGGCTAGTGCTCAATAGTGGTGCCACATGGCAGTAAGGCTGAGGGCAGGGCAGGGACGGCAGCAGGAGATGGGTGGATGGTAAGGCTCTTCTCTGCTTGAAAGCAGATTTCAGCAAAATTCCTTTCTAGACTATATACACTTGTGGGGATTGGGTTTGGTGGGCTGGCAAACTAGGCACAGGAGAGAATATCCCTGGAGGGTGATATTGAAATTCCTGTCAATCTGGCAAGTATACATTTCAGCTGGATTTAATTTAGTTTGGAAAAATATAAGCTGTGACTGCTTGTTTCCTTCACCTTGAATGTTATGCAACAGTTCATGCTGCTTGCACAGAAGTCTAATAGTATCTTTACCAAATGACTGACAGTGACTCAAACATGGTTTTATATAGAGAGGAATATTTCAGAGAATTTTGGCTTTTCCTCCCCCATGTCTTTCTGTATTTGATTTTTTTTTTTTTTTGAGACGGAGTCTCACTCTGTCGCCTAGCTGGAGTGCAGTGGCATGATCTCGGCCCACTGCAACCTCTGCCTCCAAGGTTCAAGCGATTCCCCTGCCTCAGCCTCCCAAGTAGCTGAGACTGCAGGCACGCACCACCATGCCTGGCTAGTTTTTTGTATTTTAGTAGAGACGGGGTTTCACCATGTTGGCCAGGATGGTCTCAGTCTCCTGACCTCATGAGCCACCCGCCTTGGCCTCCCAAAGAGCTGGGATTACAGGCATGGGCCATCGCACCTGGCCTGTATTTGATTTTTTAATAATTTGCATATTCTGTATCTTTAGGGAAAACAAAAACTAAAAGAAAAAAATGAATAAACATCTTACTTCCCTTCAAGGTTAGAAACATCTGTACTTGTGACCTTCACAGGACAGAGGAGTTCAGGTATAATTTAGTCCAACTCGTTTGCATAAGCAGAAACAAGGTCAGAGAATTTGTTAAATGGCCTGCCCAACATCATTTTTCTCTATCTCATTTAATCTCTTATTTCCTTTTCCCCTCTCTTAGTTGTATATTACTCATCAACTTCAGCTCATGGAATTTTATCTCTTGATATTACATCCAATTTTCTTAGTTTATCTAAAGTCTAGAATTCAGAACCATCCCAATATAAACATATTCACACAGATTTTAAAAAATACTTTCCAAGGATTTTCTTCTGCCTCTCTCCCACTCACCGTAACATGCCAGATATCGAGATATCCATCCATCAGCCACTCTATCTCTGTTATGTAATCCAAAACTTAGAGCAGCCTGGAAAGCTACCTCTGTATGAAGCTGATATTAAAAGCACTAATCACTGACAATATGGCTTGGACCATTTTATGAGTCAGAAATTCAGAGGCAGAAGGTTCCTTGGTTTAGACAAGATAACTGATGCCTGGAGGCCTTAAGATGTTGATCAAAGTGACAGGTGACTGCCTGCATCTGGACTTGAAGCCAGGACTGCAAAGTCTTCCTATCCAGGACTCCTTCTACTACCATATGTAATATTCACCTTTCAGTTCTTCTAAAATCAGTAGGATCACCTCAGGGAGTACCCAGGCAATTATATGTAAGGTTGACACCAAAATCCTAAAAGACCAGCTACAGGAAAAAATTAGGAATGAATAAGAACAAGCACACAGACAAACGGAATGCAGAAAGTGAATATGCCATCTAAATCTTAGCCCATTTTCTAGTTCCCAGAGATTCAATGCCAGTCTGATTTTACTAATTCCCTTCAACCAACATCATGACAATAGAGCAAATGAGAAGACAAGAAGAATTTAGTAGGCGCAACACAGGCCAAGTCGTCAGGGAGAAGTGGGTTACAATTCTAGCATTTTCTGCTTCTGCAAAACTGTGAGACAGTTTAAATATTCCTTGGTCCATTCCAAGGTTAGGAGTCTAGAAGGCTACTCGGGAGGCAATGATATGGTTTCAGTGACAAAGTTACGTACTAGGGGATGTCTAATGAAGTTGCTAATAGAGGAATTATTAAGACAAAAGACTAAAAATGTTGCTTTGCATTTCTCAGGTTATATTTTGAACACATGAGTGGGACTAGCCACTACTCTGATTGGACCTTGTATAGAAATGCATTTGAGGCCAGGCAGGGTGGCTCACACCTGTAATACCAGCACTTGGGAGGCCAAGGTGGGCGGATCATGAGGTCAGGAGTTTGAGACCAGCCTGACCAACATGGTAAAACCCTGTCTCCACTAAAAATACAAAAATCAGCCAGGCATGGTGGCGTGCACCTGTAATCCCAGCTACTCAGGAGGCTGAGGCAGAAGAATCACCTGAACCCAGGAGGTGGAGTTTGCGGTGAGCCAAGATCATGTCACTGCACTCCAGCCCAGGTGAAAGAGTGAGACTCCTCCTTAAAAAAACAGAAAGAAATGCATTTGAGCTCATGCTCAAGTTGAAGGTGCAAAGCCAGGTACTAATTCTGAAGAAAGCAAACTATCTATATGTTTGTTAGCAATCAATCTATCCAGCCCTGAGTGCCCGGTTTTCACAGCCCATGCAGCCTCTCTAATACCCTGTGGTGTGAGGGAGCGGATCCTTAAAGAGGAAATGTCAGCCCATGACAGTATCAAGGTTCCAACACCGGACTTAGTACATCCTCCCAGAAGTGCATCCTTTATCTGTAAGAGGCGATGAGGCTTCTGCATGTTCAGTCTTTAAAAGTCACTCTAAAATAAGAACAAGTCCCAGAAAGTGATGGAAGGTAAGAGGGTTATGGATATGCTATGCATGTGGAGAGCAATTTTGGTTTTAGCATCCACAAAAAATGGGCTATGAAAAATCGAAAAAAGGAAGGGATAATCCAAAGCCATGTGATATGGTTTGGCTGTGTCCCCACCCAAAGCTCATCTTGAATTGTAGTTCCCAAAATCCCCATGTGTCATGGGAGGGACCCAGCAGGAGGTAATGGAATCATGTGGGCAGTTCCCCCATGCTGTTTTCATGATAGTGAGTGAGTTTTCATGAGATCTGATGGTTTTTTAAGGGGCTTTTCCCCCTTTGCTCGGCACTTCTCCTTCCTGCCGCCCTGTGAAGAAGGTGCCTTTCTTCCCCTTCACCTTTTGCCAGGCCTGTAAGTTTCCTGAGACCTCCCGAGCCATGTGGAACTGTGAGTCAATTAAACCTCTTCTATTCATAAACTACTCCATCTCAGGCATTTCTTCATAGCAGTGTGAGAATGGACTAATATACCATAATAGTAAAGTGATGATTTGTCTGCTGTAATACATCCAGGCATACTTTCTCTTTGGCTTTGTTTATAAAACCGTTTTCTTCACAGTCAATTAGCTTCAAGGCACAAACATGAATCTGAAATATTGATTACAAAATACAAATGTAATAGTTATCTGTATTTAAAATATCCTTGAGTTATAAAGCCAGATTTTAAAAATGTTCTCTTTACAAAAGGAAAAAAAAAAGTCCTCTTTAGTGTGGACCTCCCTGAGTCCTCCAGCTGCCCCCACTTTGAACAGACTTCAGAACTGGAAAGGACTTGGGTACGACAGAGGGCCTTCACTGAAGGGATGAGAAAGGAGAGGCTCGGGGAAGTTGTGATTTGTATCAGCTTGCAGGACAACTCAGACAACACCACAGCCTGAACTAGAACTATCAGGTCTGCCTTCTTTTGGTCTACTGTTTTTCTCCCATCATGTCAAGATGCCTTTTAAAAATGCAACATCAGTATAAAAAGGCCTCTATGACTTACTAAGGTCAGATCTAAGAAATGACCCCAACATTCCCTACCCATTTTCTCCAGATAAAATGCCATCCTCCATTTTCAGAGACTTCAAGATTTTTTTCACAATGTTTCCATTTAAAAAAAATCTAGATAGATTTTTCTGTGCTTATTCCTGCCAAAAAGTAATCCACTCCTAGCTCTCTGCATAATAGCTACCCTGACTGAAAAAAAGAGGTTGTGATTATATAATGGCCATCCAACCCACTACCACCCGGGAGCATCAATACAGAAAGGGCTTTTTACAGAGAAGGTCAGAAGGCCCCAGGCAAGCACAGAGGGAGCGCAGATACCTCCTGGTTACCTCCTCAAAGTTGCCATCTGAGGAGTATATTGAGATCTAAGCAATTGCATTTGTTCCCCTGAGATGATGTGATACCGAAAACCTTACTGACTCAGGGAAAATGATCCAATTACTCCTCATGTGCGCAGAGCAGAGAAGCTACGTGAAGTTTCTAACCCCCGGAAATAAAAATCTTCAATATTTGCTGACACTTCAGGCATCTACTCCACTGTGTATCACGCAGATGCTAGCTCGTGGGATCCCGAGTTCCTCTCTGACGCTTCCATATGTACCTGTCATCCTAAGAAGGTAAAGGGATCGCATTTCACTTTGAGAAAATGAAAATATCTTGATAAGATGTTGTGCTACAAGATACCAATAAACACTCCAGAATTTTCACCCACTGAACAAAGCCACAAAAAGCAGCCAGGGAAGAGAATGGGATGACATTTCTTATTGACTGTTTTCTAATTATTTTCTTCTCTTGTATTCCCTCCAGTAACTTTTGCAGTGCCTCTTTCCCCTCTAGTGATCTCTGGCTATTTTTATATTCTTTCCTAATTATTTATTCATGTCTAGTGAAAATTTTATAATTTTTTATAATTTTCACTAGATTTCTTCAAATTTCAACATTGTGATTGCCGTGCAAGGTATCACCTAAGTGTGCTGCTGCCTCCCCTACTCCAGTCCTTACAGAAAAAATAAAAATAAAAATAAAACTCTAGTCTGTAAGCCCCCACTTGTGAAGGTTTTAGTAGGCTCTACAAATGTGAAGTTCGGCGTTTAACTCAATTATTTAAATTCTCCAGAGCAATACCTTAAGGAAATCACCATTCCCATTTTACTGGCACATGGAAAATTTAGAAAGAATAGTGGTTTCTCTCACTTTATTTGGAGGTGAATATGTTCATTTCCAACATTCACAGCCTCAAACTTATACCATTCACACTCTAAAATATTTGCTTGCTTTTCCCTGTCTTCAGCTCTAGTACTGCAGTGGAAGGGGAAAAATAATGACATTTTATAAATTGAATTCTGAAAGCTAAATGACAGTCAATCCTGTTAGCAGCTTCAGGTACATCAAGTCTAGTATATAGCAAATCCAGAGATCTGGGTATTATAAAAGGCAATTATAGTAGTTGCTTTTACAACAGAACAGTTAAGAAATCCCCCAGAGAAAAAGAACTAACACTTACTTATTAGCATTAAAAAATAGGCAATCAACACCAGACTCTTGGTATATTCCAAGCTTTGTTCCCTCTTTCTGTCTCTCCTGCTCCGCCATTGTGATGATGTGCTTGCTTCCGGTTCACCTTCCACCATGGTTTTAAGTTTCCTAAGGCACTCCCAGACAAGCTTCCTGGACAGCCTGTGGAACTGTGAGTCAATTAAGCCTCTTTTCTTCAAAAATTACCAATCTCAGGTACTTCTTTATAGCAGTATAAGAACAGACTAATACAGAAAATTGGTCTCCAATTTCCTTACCAGGATTTTTTCTTTCTGAATAATATGAATGTTTCCAAATAGCAAAAAGAGAGAAGCACTGCCACTAAAAATCTTGAAAAATATTATTCGGCATGGAAGAAAGTGGGAAAATAAAATACAGTGTACACTTCACATAAATTCAGATCATTAATAAGCTTCCTCTTCTCCACTATACATTCAGTAATAAATCCTTTTATCAATAGAAATTAAATTATTACCATGAAAGCTCTAACCAAGACAGGGGTGGTTACCATGATTACAAATGTACTGATGTTCAGTGTCTATCCTGAAAGCAAAATGAGACTCCTCTCCCATCAACAGCCTTGCCAGGCATTTCATTCACTGCTCGCTTGATTCATCCAGCAGAGAACTGGAGTTCTTAGCAACTTCGGTTCTTGAAAAATATCATCTAGGAAAAGAATTACAAATTTTCAGGTAGCAATTTTGCTGTCCAGCTTTATGTGTAGAAAGACTCTTGTATAAAATGGCAGAATAAAAGGCAGCCTTTCTTTTTATATGTCTGTGTGTATGTGTGTGTCCATATTTGAAGAAGCTTTACACCATTCACATTTCTGCAAACAAAATAAAACAAAAACATTCTATCCCTATTTTACACAGAAGTAAACAAAATAAAACAAAAACTTTCTATCCCTATTTTACACAGAAGTAATGGCAACTCCTAGAAAGTAGAAGTTGGATATTTAGTTCATCTTTGTTTCTTCATCCATCTAATGCAACCAAAAGAGCATCCATTAAGCCTCCTAAAGGTAGGGTTTCTGTTGCAGAAGAAATGCTCAAGTACCTGCCAATGGGGAAAAAAATCACCAGCAACCAAAAGTCTCAAAAGGAGGACCCTGATCCATGTGTCCAAACATAACGTTTTCTGCTCAAAAACAGACAGTAAATTTCCAAAACCCACTATCAATATTAGTATACATGCAAGTTCCCAATACTTAAAAAAACAGTTTTATTTTCAATGGACAATACAGTGGCATGGCTCAAAAAACCAAAACAGTATTTGATATGGTTTGGCTGTGTCCCCATCCAAATCTCAACTTGAATTTATCTCTCAGAATTCCCATGTGTTGTGGGAGGGACCCAGGGGAAGGTAACTGAATAGCTGGTCTCTCCCCTTGCTATTCTCATGATAGTGAATAAGTCTCATGAGATCTGGTGGGTTTATCAGGGGTTTCCACTTTTGCTTCTTCCATATTTTTCTCTTGCCACCACCATGTTAGATGTGCCTTTTACCTCCCACCATGATTCTGGGGCCTCCCCAGCCAAGTGGAACCATAAGTCCAATTAAACCTCTTTTTGCTCCTAGTTTCAAGTATGTCTTTATCAGCAGTGTGAAAAGGAACTAATACAGTAATAAAAAGAATACAGTGAAAAATATTTCTTATCCACCTCTGCCCCTCCTAGCTGCCCTACTTTCTCCAAGTAATTTCTTTTTTTTTGAGATGGAGTCTCCTCTGTTGCCCAGGCTAGAGTGCGGTGGCACAATCTCAGCTCACTGTAACCTCCGTCTCTCGTCTTTAGGCTATTCTCCTGCCTCAGCCTCCCAGTAGCTGGTACTACAGGCATGCACTACCAGACCCAGCTAATTTTTGTATTTTTAGTAGAGATGGGGTTTTACCATATTGGCCAGGCTGGTCTCGAACTCTTGACCTCAAATGATCCACCCACCTTGGCCTCTCAAAAGTGCTGGAATTACAGGTGTGAGTCACCACACCCAGCTTCTCCAAGTAATATTTACAAGCAAGCACATTTAATAGTTTCTTGAATATCTTTATAGGGTTTCTTTAGGCAAAAAAAAAAAGCAAATAAGAATACCATTATATACCACTCCTTCTTACTCAAAAGCTCAGATAAGCATATTCTGCACCTTGCTGTCCCCCATATCCATACATAGCAAGCACCCTCTACTTTTTTAACATCTGCATATTCCACTATATAGATGTACCATCCCTTAGTCTATCTTCTATTAATATATACTTATTTGGTCTCCTTCAAACACTTTATGATTTCAAAAATGTTGTATTTAATAAATGTGCACATAGGTCACGTCACACATAAGAAAGAATACTTCAGAAATGAATTCTGAGAAATAGATTGCATTTGTAATTTTTATAGATATTGTCAAATTAGGTCCTACTCTTCCATTTCTTCTGTTGGCTGAAAAAAACTTTTCAGTATGTACTCTCAAAGAACATCAGGCAGTTTATGTGGAATATATAGTACTTTGTAATAACTGTCAAAAGTGTACAAAACCACTAATTTCAAAGTCTAAATCAAATACTGACAAGATAAAGAGCAATGTTCAAGGAAAAATAAGGAAATCTATAATCTATATTGTTACTGAATAGTACAAATTTGCTTTTAATAAAATACCAACTATGTTAGTGTAAAATCTTCTCTGACTGCAAATCTCATCAATTTTTTGAAAGCTAGAAGAAAGCAACTCAATTTGCAGATTTTTTAAAATCAAGTCTTATTTCATATGTTCAATAAACTGAGTGTTTTGGTTTCAACATGTGGGAGTCATATGCAAATCAACTAAAGATCAGGCTTAGAATGTTATAAACCCTGACAAAAATCAGTTAGATAGGGATTTGTTTGTAGGCCACCCAAAAAATTAAGGTTAGCAAGAAATGTCCTAACTACATTTTTCTAAGCAATATATTACTATCTAATTTTCTATTATCTGTCCAACAAATTTAAAAAGAGACAAATAAAACACATCTTTCCAATGTTTTTATTCATAACTGTGGCAATATTTTCTGATAGGTAAAATAAAAGTAGAATTAGGGTTCGTAGGAATTAAAAGACCAATTTATGTCTCAAAGAGAAAGATGAAAACTGGCAAAAAGCTATAAAGCAACAACTGGAACAGGAAATACACAATGAAAAATATTTAGTCACCCCTTGGCAAGTGAAAAACACAAAAATTAAATGGCAGAAAATCTAGCCTATGGCACCTGCTGAGACCAATTCATTATCAACTTTACCCTAGAATGCTAAGGCTCTTATTGGTTATGAGAGGTTTCAGAAGTCTATGTTTCACAAAGCATGCCCTTTTTTCCACTGGAAGAAATTATTTAAAAGTATAATATTTGCCACCACTTCAGCAGTAAGGTTTTGAAGGCTAGGTTGCAGAAGTCTGTTTACTTCCAGCTAATCACTATGTCTGTAACCCATTCTGGCAAGATCATCTAAGTAGACAAGAGGACTCTGGGTTAAGCTTCATGAACAAATTCCCTGGCTTTCTAGAGGATAAATAATAATTCTCATGATATGGGGACCATGTGTTTCCATTATGAGTTCTTCAGCCTTTGTATTTTATTCACATAGGTGCCCCTAGTACCTGGCACTTTTCATGTTATTCTTAATAAATGTGAGGGGCTAGGAAAGAATGGAGAGAGAGTAATTCTCCCATTAGGTAGATTGCCACATGCAAGCCACAGGGTACATTTCTACCACTGGGCTTCCACCCACAGGTGCTAACACCTGTCTTGGGCTTAGCTGGCCACAGGAGCTTGGTGGGCCTCATCAACATAATTTTTGAGCAGAATGAGGTGAGATCCTATGGGATTTCTAGGTCAGGGCCTTGTTTTTAAAAATGGGAGTGACGTTGTCAAGTCTAAAGAGAACATGTGACGTGGGGGAAACCAAGACCAAAGCCAAAGAGGTCAAAATCAAGGGAGCTGCAGCACAAAGTTCAGATAGTGGTTAGGGAGGTAAAGCTTGGAGGAGTCCATAAAAACAAAGTCAGACATATTCAACTTTTTATGCAGTGCCTGAGGCCTCTCCCGGGGGAATGCTGAATGCAGTAAAAGGACAGGTCCAAAGCAGAAACACATGTTTATCCCATAAACGCTACTGAGCAGTCACTTCTTTTTGCCAGGCACCCAGCTAGATATTGTGGAGGTGTAGACATAAATCAGAGGTATATAACTGCTGCAGTGTTGGCAATCCAGAAGGGAAACAAAGTCTCATACATGCACAAAAAGATAATACACAGCAGAGAACAATCTTTCCAAGAGTCACACAGAATGTGCGGTTAAGCATTCAGAGGAAACGAAGGGGCAGAATTTGAGAATTCTTTCATTCACGTGATATTTACTCAGTGCTACCTACCACCTGCCTGGAGTTGTTCTAGTTGCTACAGACAGAGGAACAAACCGAATTAACAAAGTCCCCGAATTCATGTGACTAATTCTAGTGGGATAAGAAATTAAAATAAATAAATAATTTCAGTAACTAAGCATTATGAAGACAAACAACACAGGTTTTGTGGTTATAGACTGCAGGAGATACTATTATAATCAGGAAGGTCAGAAGAGGCTTTTCTAATGAGGTGGTATTTGCCCAAAGACCTAAATGAAATAAACAACATACATGAAGACTCAGGCAGAGGAAATGGCAAATGAAAGGCAGGAATAACCTTGCATATTCAAGGGATAGCAACCAGGCCAGAGTAGCAGGGACAGTGCTAAGGAGGAGGGGCTAAGACATGCAATTAAAGAGAGATGAAGGGGCCAAATCACATGAGGCCTTGTAGGCTATGGTGAGGACACTCAAAAGGAGGGGTCATGTGCACTGGGCTTTAAAATGTGTATGTTCCCTCTTATTAGCACTGTACATTAATATGGCACATTTGTTAAAATCAATGAGTCAATACTGATATATTATTATGAACTAAAGCGCATAGTTTATTCAGATTTGCTTCTTTATTACCTAGTGGCCTTTTTTTTTTTCTGTTACAGGAACTCATTCAGGGTGCCACGTATTTAGTTTTCGTATCTCATTAGACCCCTCTTGGTTTGACAGTTTGAGAAACTGTCAGACTTTTCTTTGTTTTTGATGACCCTGAAAGTTTTGAGGAGTACTGATCGGGTATATTACAGGATGACTCTCTATTGGGGGTTTTCTGGTGTTTCTTTCTCATGATGAGACTAGAGGTGGGAGTTTAAGGGAGGAAGACCACAGAGGTGAAGTGCCATTTTCATCACATCATATTAAGGGAACACACTATCAACATGATTTATCACTGTTGATGACGTGCACCTTGATCACCTGGCTGGGGTAGTGTGTGTGGGTTTCTCCACTGTAAAGTGACTCTCCCACTGCACCCCCTCTCCATTCTGTATACTTCAAGAGGAAGTCTCTATGAGCATCTCACACTTAAAGAGTGGGCAGGTATGCTAGAACAGAGTATGTAATTTGCAATTCCTCTGCACAGGAAATATGTGTCTTCTCCCCCATTTATTAATTTATCCCATCGTTTACTTCCATCAGTATGAACTCATAGATATTTATTTGATACGTCAGGTTATGATCCAATACTAAGTTATTTTTCTGTTCAAATTTTTCTATCTTTGGCCATTAGGAGCTCTTTGAGCTGGCTTCTGTATCCCTTTGAGATACTCCCATCAACATGTTCTCTGGAGTTTTTATTCTTTAGCACCTCTTTCCTTTCTCGCACTACAAAATGCTCCAGGCTCATCTTGCATGCTTCCTGCCCCCATACTAGAATCAGCCATTTCTCCAAGGTGCCCTGGTTCCTTCTACTGAAGGATGGTATTGGAAACCAGAGCTGAGCACTAGGTGTGCTCACGATCTCTGTTATTTTTTCACACTGCGTCTTATTTTCCTTTGTCTTCTCCTGCTTATAAATAATGTATCCAGAGTTTCACCTGTTAAAGAGTACGTTACTTCTCTTATATCTAATATTCTCCTTTCACCCATTTTCCATCCCAAACTGCATTTTTTTTCACTGTTGATAAAAGCAAGCTATAGAAAATACTACATAAACAGAAAATGACTCCCCAAAAGGCAATTCTACTGGTTGAAAATTTGGCCAAAAAGACTGCCACATTGTGATGCTGAGTCTCCCATAAAACTGAACTCGATGGTTAGAACCAGATAATCTTGGTACACCTTGACATGAGGCACCCATTGCTAAGTAGCATAACAAATTCAAAACAAGTTCAGAGGTATTTTAATTTTATAAGTAGACAGAGACTGGAACAGATGAACTTAGGTGAAAGCAGGGAGCAGAAGGCTAACTTGTATACTAGAAAAACAGCTACTATCATACTGAACTATGCAACACAATCTTTGTCCTTACTTTTTAAATACTAGAGCATTACAGAAACATACTGTCAGGCATCTCTTAAATGAATTTTGTTACATAACAGAACTGGCTGTAGGCAGCAATCCTTGCCGTGGTACCAAATATGAAAATTACTTTCTAAATGATATGCCCCAGATAATAAGTGGTCTTTGAGACCCTTTCCCCATACTGCCTTGAGATTCATGTCCATCACTGTTTCTCGCTGGTTTAACAAGTATGATTATTAGAGTCGGCAAAACAATGTTTTCGGGGAGCAAAGACAAATCCTCGATTTAAACTTTATCACCAGGACAAAGAAATACCATTATTTTCTATAGGGAACATGATTTTCAATTTAACTATATGTATGTTATAGTTTGTTTTTAACATTCTGATTTTTATCATTAGAACTTCAGGACTACACTATGAAGAACATGCTTCTTAACTCGACTATGCTGTATGTCTACAACTGTATTTACAACTGAAATTGTTTTTTGCTGCACTTAAAAAAGTTTGTATTGAACCTATGTACCCTGTTACAATCAGAATCAAAAACAGTCTCAGTGTCACCATTCAGCATACTCCTCCTCCAGTATCTGCAACAATACCGTACTTCAATGACTTTTAAGGCTCTCCTGTTCTCACAAAATCCCAAAATAATACTTGTTCACTTGCAGATGAAGTCATAGTGAACTGCAAACTTTCAATACCTTGTACCAATTCTGTTAATCCAATGATTTCAATGAAAAGGTAACCGCTTAAGTGAAATTGGAATGAAAAAACTCAAATTTAAATGGTTCTAGATGACGAAATGATTATAAGAAAAATCAAAGCATACACTTAATGTGAGAGAGCATATTTAAAGGCTTAGAATTTTTTAATGCTAGTTTACATCTTAAATTCTTACTATTACCAGCTTATTTAATGTACATCTTCAGTCTGGGATCAGTCTTACCACCACGCTAAAAATACAAACAATCAAAATGTAGTTCATGGTTGCAATTCCATTGTTTTGCAAAGATTCCACCGTCGATCTTCCCACAATTCTAATGATGGATCCCGTGATGGTTAGTTTTATATGTCAACCTGGCTAGGCAACAGTATCCAGTTATTCAATTGAGCGTTAATCTCGGTACTGTTGTGAAGGTATTTTGTAAATATGCTTAAAATCTACATTCAGCAACTTTAAGAAGATTATTGTCAGTAATGTGGGGGGACCTCATCCAATCAACCGAAACTCCTCAAAAGCAAGCATTAATATTTTCCCTGAAGAAGAAGAAACTGCCTCAAGAATGCAGCATCAATTCCTGCCTCAGGGGTTTTCATGCAAACATGTCCTATGAATTTTGCACTTGTCAGTTCCCAAGATCACAGGATCCAATTCCTCGAAATAAATCTCTTGATTCCATCCACTCATAAATACACATATACCCACAGTCATAAACACACACACACACACACCTGTCTATTCTACTGGTTCTGTTTCTCTAGAAAACCTTGCCTGATACAGGTACCAAGTACACCACCCTTAAAAACCATCAAAGCTACACCATGTACTAGGATTAAACCAAACTCAAAACATCACAGACAAATTCATAAATCAAGACACACAGCTTATTTATCGCAGTTGTCAGTTCAGATCAATACGGTTGAGACCAGAGCCTTATCTTCATTTCCACTGATATTGAAATGTTGGCAGTGAAATGAAGAGTAATAAGATCACTTATATTTGCTTTCTTTCATTTTGAAGGATATTTTGCAGGACATAGGAATCTGGGTTGACAGTTTATTCTGTTAACACTATAATCTTACCTAATTCTGATGAGAAGTCTGCTTTGACTCATCTTTGCTCTTCTGTATATAATGTGTCTTTTTCTCTGGTTGACTTTGAAATTTTGTTTTTTCTCAGTGTGCATATATGTCTGACTGTATGTGTGTTGCGGGGTATTCATTCTGCTCATTCAGCTTCTTGGATTTGTTATTTGGTATGTGTCACTGGTTTGGGAAAACTGTACTATCATCTCTTCAAATATTTGTTGTATTGCACTATTTTCTACCATACTATTCACTCTCTTCTCATTCTGGGATTCTAATTACATATACACTGGAACTTTTTATATTGTACTAAAGCTCTTAGGGGCTCTAATACTTTTGGGTCTTTTGTCACACCCTCTTTTTTCTTTGTGTTTCAGATTTCCCATAAATCTCTTCTGACCAATCTTCAAATATACTGATTATTTCTTCAACTGCATCAATTCTACCAACGAGGCATCAAAAGCATCGTTCATCTCTGTTACTAAGTTTTTCATTTCTAGCATTTTCATTTCATTCTTTTTTGTAATCTCACCTTTTCTACTGAAATTCCCCATCTGTACATGCATATTACACACTTTTCCCACTTAGAACCTTTAATATATTGATCACAGTTATTTAAAATTCTCTGATAGTTCTAACATCTGGTTCATATCTGAGTCTGGTTCTATTGATTGCTTTGTTTCTTTTATGTGTGTTGTTTTACCTCACTTTTTGTGCATCTCAGTAATTTTTAGTTAAAAGCCAGCCATTTGTGCAGGACTATAGAGACTGAGATATGTAGTATTCGTGCCTGGAAATGAACATGTCTCGCATCCTGCTAGTCTTAAGTGTGGGGAGTTGATTCAATTTAGTCAGGAGTCAGGAGTTGAGGGCTGAATTTAGGCTTATTAGCCTCTGCACATCACAGGTTTCATGTGTCCTTGGCATTACCTTGTTCTTCAGGTGGGGGTGGGTTGCCACAGTGTTTTTCTCAATGTCTGCTCCACCCTCAGCTTTAGGTCTTCCCTTTGTGCCTGTACCTTAGGGAGGTCTTTCTCCATGTTCTCCCCACTACCCTAGCAGTAGACCATCAGCATTTCTTACTATGAGCTTAGCATCCTAGTGTGTGTAGAGAGAAAGTATTCTCTTGTTCTGATTCACCCTCAGTCTTAGGCAGGATCTGTTTGCCTGGGTATAGGGGTATGATGTTCCAAGTGATCTACCTACTCCCAGTGTCAGGAGATCTCTAGTAGTCCCGGTGGATAATATTTCTTTGACCCTCCTCCAAATGTAGAGCAATTTTCCGGTTCCTTTCCCTTAGCCGAAATAGGTCTCCACCTGTCCCCTGAGCCTAGAGTTTCCCGCCCTTTCCCAGGAGCTTAAGGCTTTTGTTCCATAAGAGAAACAGGGTTAGGGAGGGATCCAGAGGGCTTCATGCCTTTCTTGCAGTGGTTGCTGCTTGCCTCCATAAGAATGCCATTCTTCCATCACTTGCCTTGCCCCCAGTCTTCCCTATGAGCACAAGGTGAGGTCTGTGGAGAACTGCCTGCATGTAACTGAATTCTCTTTGCTGCTGCAGTTCCCATGCTGAGATACATTCAGCTTTTAGTACTTAAAACGTAACTCAGTTTTTTCTTACTAGCTTACGTGACATCAGCATCAGCATTTACTCCAGTTAAGCAAATGTCTTGTCCTGTCTACTTGGAAACTCATACCTTTTCCCTAGATTTCAGGCTAGTTAGTTGCTCTATGACCGAAATTCTCTGATGAGACCAAGAAAAGTCATTTTGTATATTATCTGGATTTTTTACTATTGTAAGCATGAAGGCAACACTCTATGAGCTTTCTACACCCCAACAGAAGCATGTTCACAGAAGGTTTCTTGTCAGTTTTGGTTTCAATAATACAAAAGTTTCTGGAGTTTAAAATACATAAATACACATACATCATGTTAACTTGCAAACTATGAGAATCTGAGGAAGTGCTTAGGATGCTAGTTAAAATGCTACCTCTTAGAATTTATCCAAACTTAATGGGTTTTTCAAAGGAGGAATAGATCTTGTGTCCTATTTAAGCCCATGTTTTCCTTTTTCTTTTTTTTCTTTAATTTTGCTTTAACTTCCAGGATACATATGCAGAATGTGCAGGTTTGTTACATAGGTATACATGTACCATGGTGGTTTGCTGCACCTACTGACCCATCCTCTAAGTTCTCTCCCCTCGCCTCCCTCCACAACAGGCCCTGGTGCATGTTGTTCCCCTCCCTGTGTCCAGGTGTTCTCAATGTTCAACTCGCACTTATGAGAACATGCAGTGTTTGATTTTCTGTTCCTGTGTGAGTTTGCTGAGGATGATGGCTTCTGGCTTCATCCATGCCCCTGCAAAGGAACTGATCCCATTCCTTTATATAGCTGCATAGTATTCCATGGTGTACATGTACCACATTTTCTTTATCCAGTCTACCACTGATGGGCATTTGGGTTGGTTCCATGACTTTGCTATTGAAAATAATACTGCAATAAATGTATGCATGCACATGTCTTTAGGGTAGAATGATTTATAATCCTTTGGGTATATACCCAGTAATGGGATTGCTGGGTCAAATGGTAGTTCTGGTTGTAGATCCTTGAGGAATCACCATACTGTCTTCCACAATGGTTGAACTAATTTACATTCCCACCAACAGTGTAAAAGTGTTCCTATTTCTCCACGGTCTCATATCTATTGTTTCTTGACTTTTTAATAATCGCCATTCTGACTGGCATGAGATGATATCTCCTTATAGTTTTGATTTGCATTTCTCTAATGATCAGTGATGTTGAGCTCTTTTTCATATGTTTGTTGGCCACGTGTCTTCTTTTGAGAAGCGTCTGTTCATATCCTTTGCCTACTTTTTGATGGGGCTTTTTCTTGAAATTTGTTTAAATTCCTTGTAAATTCTGGATATTATACCTTTGGCAGATGGGTAGATTACAAAAATTTTCTCCTATTCTTTGGTTGCCTGTTCACTCTGATGGTAGTTTCTTTTGCTGTGCAAAAGCTCTTTAGTTTAATTAGATCTTCCGTTTGTCAATTTTGACTTTTGCTGCAATTACTTTTGGCATTTTTGTCGTGAAGTATTTTCCCATGCCTATGTCCTGAATGGTATTGCCCAGGTTTTCTTCTAGGGTTTTTATGATTTGGGGTTTTACATTTAAGTCTTTAACCCATCTTAATTTTTGTATAAGGTGTAAGGAAGGGGTCCAGTTTCAGTGTTCTGCATATTAAGCCCATGTTTTCTTAACTCAGAGTAAGTGGACTCACTGGTGACATATGACCATGCTACAGGAAACCCTAACACAAATTTAGAAATGTGACTGTATTTTTGCCGATAAATCAAGAGACAGCGGAGAGAATACTATAAACACCTCTACACAAATAAACTAGAAAATCTAGAAGAAATGGATAAATTCCTGGACACATACACCCTTCCAAGACTAAACCAGGAAGAAGTTGAATCCCTGAATAGACCAATAACAGTCTCTGAAATTGAGGCAATAATTAATAGCTTACCAACCAAAAAAAGCGCAGGACCAGACAGATTCACAGCCAAATTCTACCAGAGGTACAAGGAGGAGCTGGTACCATTCCTTCTGAAACTAGTCCAATCAATAGAAAAAGAGGGAATCCTCTCTAACTCATTTTATGAGGCCAGCATCATCCTGATACCAAAGCCTGGCAGAGACACAACAAAAAAAGAGAATTTTAGACCAATATCCTTGAGGAACATCGATGCAAAAATCCTCAATAAAATACTGGCAAACTGAATCCAGCAGCACCCCAAAAAGCTTATCCACCATGATCAAGTGGGCTTCATCCCTGGGATGCAAGGCTGGTTCAACATATGCAAATCAATAAACGTAATCCTGCATATAAACAGAAACAAAGACAAAAACCACATGATTATCTCAACAGATGCAGAAAAGGCCTTTGACAAAATTCAACAGCCCTTCATGCTAAAAACTCTCAATAAATTACGTATTAATGGGACATATATCAAAATAATAAGAGCTATTTATGACAAACCCACAGCCAGTATCATACTGAATGGGCAAAAACTGGAAGCATTCCCTTTGAAAACTGGCACAAGACGGGATGCCCTCTCTCACCACTCCTATTCAACATAGTGTTGGAAGTTCTGGCCAGGGCAATCAGGCAGGAGAAAGAAATAAAAGGTATTCAATTAGGAAAAGAGGAAGTCAAATTGTCCCTGTTTGCAGATGACATGATTGTATATATAGAAAACCCCATCGTCTCAGCCCAAAATCTCCTTAAGCTGATAAGCAACTTCAGCAAAGTCTCAGGATACAAAATCAATGTGCAAAAATCACAAGCATTCTTATACACCAATAACAGACAAACAGAGAGCCAAATCATGAGTGAACTCCCATTCAAAGTTGCTTCAAAGAGAATAAAATACCTAGGAATTCAACTTACAAGGGATGTGAAGGACCTCTTCAAGGAGAACTACAAACCACTGCTCAATGAAATAAAAGAGGATACAAACAAATGGAAGAACATTCCACGCTCATGGGTTGGAAGAATCAATATCATGAAAATGGCCATACTGCCCAAGGTAATTTATGGATTCAATGCCATCCCCATCAAGCTACCAATGACTTTCTTCATAGAATTGGAAAAAACTACTTTAAAGTTCATATGGAACCAAAAGAGAGCCCACATTGCCAAGTCAATCCTAAGGCAAAAGAACAAAGCTGGAGGCATCACGCTACCTGACTTCAAACTATACTACAAGGCTACAGTAACCAAAACAGCATGGTACCGGTACCAAAACAGAGATATAGACCAATGGAACAGAAAAGAGTCCTCAGAAATAATACCACACATCTACAACTATCTGATCTTTGACAAACCTGACAAAAACAAGCAACGGGGAAAGGATTCCCTATTTAACAAATGGTGCTGCGAAAACTGGCTAGATATATGGAGAAAGCTGATCCCTTCCTTACACCTTATACAAAAATTAATTCAAGATGGATTAAACACTTATATGTTAGACCTAAAACCATAAAAACCCTAGAAGAAAACCTGGGCATTACCATTCAGGACATAGGCATGGGCAAGGACTTCATGTCTAAAACACCAAAAGCAATGGCAACAAAAGCCAAAATTGACAAATGGGATCTCATTAAACTAAAGAGCTTCTGCACAGCAGAAGAAACTACCATCAGAGTGAACAGGCAACCTACAGAAGGGGAGAAAATTTTTGCAACCTACTCATCTGACAAAGGGCTAATATCCAGAATCTACAATGAACTCAAACAAATTTACAAGAAAAAAAAAACAACCCCATCAAAAAGTGGACAAAGGATATGAACAGACACTTCTCAAAAGAAGACATTCATGCAGCCAACAGACACATGAGAAGATGCTCATCATCACTGGCCATCAGAGAAATGCAAATCAAAACCACAATGAGATACCACCTCACACCAGTTAGAATGGCCATCATTAAAAAGTTAGGAAACAACAGGTGCTGGAGAGGATGTGGAGAAATAGGAACACTTTTACACTGTTGGTGGGACTGTAAACTAGTTCAAGCATTGTGGAAGACAGTGTGGCGATTCCTCAGGGATCTAGAACTAGAAATACCATTTGACCCAGCCATCCCATTACTGGGTATATACCCAAAGGATTATAAATCATGCTGCTATAAAGACACATGCACACGTATGTTTATTGCGGCACTATTCACAATAGCAAAGACTTTGAACCAACCCAAATGTCCAACAATGATAGATTGGATTAAGAAAATGTGGCACATATACACCATGGAATACTATGCAGCCATAAAAAAGGATGAGTTCACGCCCTTTGTAGGGACATGGATGAAACTGGAAACCATCATTCTCAGCAAACTATTGCAAGGACAAAAACCAAACACCACATGTTCTCACTCATAGGTGGGAAATGAACAATGAGAACACTTGGACACAGGAAGGGGAACATCACACATGGGGGACTGTTGTGGGGTGGGGGGAGGGGGGAGGGATAGCATTAGGAGATATACCTAATGTAAATGACAAGTTAATGGGTGCAGCACACCAACATGGCACATGTATACATATGTAACAAACCTGCACGCTGTGCACATGTACCCTAGAACTTAAAGTATAATAAAAATATATATATAAACAAACTACAATTTAAACAACAGGTAATAGTAGATCAAGAATAGCATTCTTTTACAAGTAAGCAAAAAATAAAAGTGAAAACATGAGTAATAAAAAAAGATTTGGTGTGAGTTGTATAAAATAATCATTCATTCATTTAACGCATAAGGGGAATGTTGCAGACCCCCAAATAAGTGCTTGGTTGAAGGCTATAAAATGCTAAAATCTTGTCATTGATAATATTTGAAAGCATCCACTCTAAAATTAATATTGAGCCATCCCTTCACAATGGCAGAGTACCGTATCACCAGGAAAATTTTCCAATCTATGTAGTATGTATAAAAGTCAAAGATAAGCCAAAAACAAGATTATACAGTGAATGTGAACATGACAATGAATAAAAAGGAGAAAATAATGAACAGAGTTCCATGTTTGCTTAAATGGGTACAGCTGTATCTTTTCAGAAAAAAAAATGTTTTTCAAATCTTCACAGAGACCAAGTCAGAATATGAACGTGGGTTCTCTCAGCACAGAAGATCTTGCTCAACCTCTAAGTCCACAAGCGTGACTGCAGGTGTGATGGAGGAAGACACCACCAAATGGTCCCATGAGGGCAGGCCATGATCTCCTCTGAGTAGACCTAGTTCTGCAGTGTCTTCCCTTAGTCTCTCCCGAGGGGAGCCAAGATGAAGGAATTTAAGACAT
Source organism: Hylobates moloch (assembly GCF_009828535.3). NCBI lineage: Eukaryota > Metazoa > Chordata > Mammalia > Primates > Hylobatidae > Hylobates > Hylobates moloch. The sequence goes on from NW_026652294.1 coordinate 60,908,129, forward strand.
ATCTGGCACATAGAGCAGACATCCCAATAAGAGGGTAGAAGGCAGAATTATGGAGAAGAGAAAAATAATATAAAAAGATAAAAAGGACAAAAAGAAACTAGAGAAAGATGGGAAAGCAAGACGGAGAAGCATCTGTTATGACTCAGACCTTCTTAGCCACAAGCCTTTCATCAGTGAAGATGGTGCCAGCAATCTTGTTTTAAGAGGGCAAAATTGAGTTGTGAAAACTATATTGAGGCTATGTAGCAAAATGCCACTTTTAGGGATGCATAATTATGTATTAAGAATATGTAATAATATTTGTGATATATTTTTTTTTTGAGACAGAGTCTTGCTCTGTCACCCAGGCTGGAGTGCAGTGGTGCAATCTCAGCTCGCTGCAAACTCCACCTCCTGGGTTCAAGCAATTCTCCTGCCTCAGCCTCCAGAGTAGCTTGGATTACAGGTGCCCACTACCATGCCCAGCTAATTTTAGTATTTTTAGTAGAGACAGCGTTTTACCCTGTTAGCTAGGCTGGTCTTGAACCCCTGACCTCAAATGATCCACCCACATTGGCCTCCCAAAGTGCTGGGATTACAGGTGTGAGCCACCATGCCTAGCCTGTGATATACTTTTTACAGTTTGAGCAAAAATAATTCTTCCCATTTTAGATGCATAAATATTTTTATAGCAAAGTTGAGGAGAAGGGAAGGAAAAAAGAAAAGGAAGAGACACTAAAGACTAAGATTAGAAATTAAGATTAACAGCAGGGATTTATGTTTTTCAGATACAATGCAGGGTAAAAACTTAGGTCTACCCATAGCCCCTAAACCAGAATGTATTTCTCTCCCTTCTTCTAGCCCAGTCTTTTGCTTTCTCTCACTCTCCAGCCCCGTTTGGTTACACACAGCTTCTAAGAACTCCAGGAAAAAAAGTCATCAGTAGAACAAATCCAATAAGCAAGAAAGGCATTAGCATTTTTTTATTTTTTATTTTTATTTTTTTGAGACAGAGTCTCGCTCTGTCGCCCAGGCTGGAGTGCAGTGGCGCGATCTCGGCTCACTGCAACCTCCACCTCCAGGGTTCACGTGATTCTCCTGCCTCAGCCTCCCCAGTAGCTGGGATTACAGGCGCCCACCACCACACCCAGCCAATTTTTGTATTTTTAGTAGATACAGGGTTTCACCATGTGAGCCAGGGTAGTCTCAATCTCCTGACCTCGTGATCCGCCCGCCTCAGCCTCTCAAAGTGCTGAGATTACAGGCGTGAGCCACTGTGCCCGGCCTGGCATTAGCATTTTTATCAACATATTTCTGACAACAAATAACAGTGCTACAGCATGTCTACATCCTTAAGGCACCTTTTTTACTCTCCCCTCTCTTGCAAAGACTTTTGAAGTTCTAGGGAAAAATAACCTCTGTACAACTTAAAGAGTTCTGTAATCAATGCATTCTTTTCAGACAGATACTGATATTACACAAATGCCTGTAATATTCATATATAAAGGAATTTCTTTAGCTTTAAAGGCAAGCCCCAAATTATGACTCAACTAAATTTGGTAATGTTATTTTAGCTATCAGTTCACAGCACTACTTTATCTCAAGAAAGATGTTCAGAGTATTATGTAAATGACTGTCTTTCACTTCCCTGTATACTTGAATTATTTATTTAATAAGATAATTCACCCCCTAAGTCCTGATTTAAAACCTGACAAATTTTAAAAATCTGGTATGTGCTATGAGAGATATAAATGTTCATTGCACTGTCTCCTAAGTGAAGGGGAAGATGAGCTCCCAATGTGACCTACTAAGGAAGGAAATAAGACATACGAAGTTGAAAGCATGTGAGATGACTACCACAGAGAAATAACACAACAATGTACAAAAAAATGCTCAAAAAGTAGAGATGTCAATTCAGTTCTAGTAAGGTATACTGTGCTGACAACAACAAACAATCACATTCCTCCCATCCCTGTATGCACACCCCTTGGCAATGTAACTTGGGGGCTCCTTCCATCTAGATGAAGTTTACTCCCCATCCCCTGAATCTGGGCTGGTCTGGTGACTTGCACTGGCCAAGAGAATGTTACTGAACTGCCACTGTACACTTTCTGGGCCTGGGCCTCTAAAGACCTTGCAACTTTCACCCTTAGTCTCTTGCTGCTCTGAGACTGCCATGGAAAGAAACCCTGGCCAGTCCCCTTAAGGATGAGAGAGGGAGGCAGAGCTGACAGCCAGCAACAAATTGCCAGAGATGTGAGTAAGGTCATTCTAGACCTTCTACCCTCAGCTGGGTGACCAGATGAATGAAGACCCATGAGTGACCCCTAAAAAGACAAAAAGAAGAAACATCCAGCTGTGAGCCCAACTCAATCATGAGTTCATGATTTTCCAACAAAATCATGAACAAATAAAATGTTCATTGTTTTGGACAGGCTCACACCTGTAATCCCAGCACTTTGGGAGGCCAAGGCGGGCAGATTGTTTGAGGTCAGGAATTTGAGACAGCCTGGGCAATATGGTGAAACCCTGTCCCTACTGAAAAAACAAAAATTAGCCAGGCATGGTGGGCCACACCTGTAGTCCCAGCTACTAAGGAGGCTCAGGCAAAAGAATCGCTTGAACTCGTGAGGCGGAGGTTTCAGTGAGCTGAGATCACACCATTGCACTCCAGCCTGGGCAACAGAGAGAGACTCCGTCTTAAAAAAAAAAAAAAAAAAAAATCACACACATATACACAAAATGTTTATTGTTTCAAGCTGCTTAGTTTTGGGGTGATCTGGTAGTCAGCAATGGATACCCAAGAACATGTTACTCTCAATTGCATTAAAAAGAAAAGGCAAAGACATTTCTTGCCACAATTATGCTATTAATTCTGCATACCTCCAAAAGGAAGTGCTTAGATCAATTCATAATGATTTCAAGAGCCATACAAGGAAAGAGGGAAACAAAGAGAAATAAAACACAGACCCTCCATTCAAGGAGCTTAAAGATGAATTCAATAAAGTGGGCAAGGATCTACCACAGAGATAGACACAGGATGCCCTATGGAGACCTTAGGGTAGAGTCAACTGACATAATCTGGGATGGAAGCAGATGGATGAGCAAAAGAAATCAAGAGAGGCATCCTAGAAAAGCCAGAGCAAAGTCTTGAAAGCAAAAGAATTAAAAAAGACACAAGGGTGAGTAAGAAAGAACAGCACAGTCACAGGTGAGGGTGTGTGAAGCATTATGGTGGTTTCAGGGAACTAAAAGCAATTCTGAATTGCTGTATTCTAAAGTTATGCTTGGGAAATGGCAAGACATCAAGATGGAGAAGGAGACAAGACTGAGATCATGGCCGGCTAGTAGGTCAAGTCAAAGAGCTTAGACTTTATCCTGCTGGTGACCAAGCATCATGCAAGTGTTTAAAGGGGAACAATGTGGTCAGAAATGTGTTTCTAAAGAAAATCATGGTTGTGTATAGAAGATGGACTTGAGCAGGCAAAGATCAGGGACAGGGAGATGAGTCAAGGTCAAAGTGAAGGCCAGGTGTGGTGGCTCATCCCTATAATCCCAGCACTTTGGGAAGCAGGCGGATCGCTTGAGGCTGCATTCGGGACCAGCCTCGGGCAACATGGTGAAACCCTGCCTCTACAAAAAAAAAAAAAAAAAAAATTAAAAACTAGGCATGGTGGCACGTGCCTGTAGTCCCAGCTACTTGTAAGGTTGAAGTGGGAGGATTGCTTGAGCCCAGGAGGTCAAGGCTGCAGTGAGCCATAATCACACCACTGCATTCCAGCCTGGGTGACAAAGTGAGACTGTCTCAAAAACAAACAAACAAACAAACAAAAAGTCAAGGTGAGAGACTCTAAGAGTAGAAGAG
>NW_026652294.1:60912072-60919179 GCF_009828535.3 Hylobates moloch
GACTGTCTCAAAAACAAACAAACAAACAAAAAGTCAAGGTGACAGACTCTAAGAGTAGAAGAGAGGGAAGATTTATTGGGGAGGACTATTGAGGCAGAATTGACAGACCATGGCAAACAGCCACACGTAAGGGTAACAGGGCAAGAAATGAAAGAGCCGAGTGATACTGCCAAATACTACCCAAGACAGGACAGAGCAGGGCAGGCAGTATAGTCTTCTCTGGAGGAGAAGACAGCTAAGAGATTAGTTCATTTTAGACATTCTGAGTTGGGCCTATGAATGTATGAAAATCTAATTCTGAAACAGAATGAGGCTGGAGGTATGCATTTGGAAGTCACCCATATAAGCACAAGAGTTAAAACCATGAACATGGATGAAATCACCCATGGAAAGCTTTTGAAGTAAAAAGAGATGTATTTATATCTGAGAGGTCTAGAAGGGAGTTATTTACAGGGTCTAATGAACATAGAGTGTGTTACTCTGTATCTTTTATAAAATCAATCACTCCTTAGGTCCTCTGTATTGGGTGGAGGGGGTGGGTGGCTCCCAGAAAGAGGGAGAGAAACCATGGCTCTATTGCAGCTCATTTGCCTCCTGAAGGATTACAGATCAGGATCCCCACATTCACTAAACTAAAGCTTGAAAACTAAATGCTTACTTAAGTCCAGCTAATTTTCGAGATCTATGTACATGCCAGATATTATCTGGGCTCCTTTTCTAAGAAAATTCAGCCGCCAAGTATTCTCTAACCTGAGCATAATGAGCTCAGGTCAAGGACCTTGGAATTCAGCTGACTATAACGGTTTAGTCTCTGCTCAATCAATTATTTACATTTAGGGCATCTTAACATGAAGCAAGTGGTACACGGATCTGATATTGTGTGTTTGGTTGCTTGGAAACCAAGATTTCTAAAATTTTCCTTCCCTGCTCCCAATTTTAACTATTGCCAAACCACGCTACATACATATCTGTATGTACCTTTTTAATTAAATACAAAATAAGCAAATTCAACATCGACAGCTTAAGAATTTTTAAACAATTGTATTTACCTCACACTGCAGAGTAGATTTAGGTCAAAACAAAACATCGAGTTCCAGAGGTCAGTTTCCAATTTAGTTTCATGTAACACACTGGGCTCTGATATTAGTCAGTGGGTAACCGCTAGCTAGTTGATTCTACTCTGACTTAAATAGAATTAATTTACTGGTATAGTTTCATTTGTCAAGGTATGAGTACAATCTTTGTTGAGGTAACACAATTATTATGAGACAAGATTAAATACTTAAAGAAATAGTGATTCAACCATAGTCCTTATCTCAAGGAAATCAAGTCCTTGGTTGTTGTCTCAAGGCAACCAAGATGTCATTATCAGTTATAAAGGCCATTATTAAGTTTGTGAAATTACACTTCAGCTTTAATTCTCAGTTTCAACACAGTTAATTATGTGTAGAACAGAGGCACAATACTGCAAAGGTTATTCAGAAGCTTCTGAAAGTCAAGGGCTTTTTTCGTTTTTGTTTTTTGCTTTTATAATTTTTTTTAGTTTTATAGGTACATAATAGATGTATATATGAATGGGGTACATGAGATGTTTTGATACAGGCATGCAATGAGTGATAATCATACCATGGAAAATAGAATATCCATCCACTCAAGCATTTATCCTTTGTGATACAATCAATCTAATTATACACTCTTTCCGTTATTTTTAAATGTACAATTAAGTTATTATTGACTATAGTCACCTTGTTGTGTTATAGCCTCATAACCTTCCCCTCACCCTGCCACACACTACCCTTCCTAATCTCCAGTAACTTTCTGATTCTTAAATATAGAATTTTAGAAAATATATTTAACTCTTTTTAAAAAAAAATTCCTCACTGTGTGAAACAATCCATTTCACTGCCTAGCAAATGTAGTTGGAAGCAATAAAATCTGATGAATAAATGAAAGATTCAATAAATGAATGACTTAAAAGCTGAACTTTTCTATCTCCTTTCAGTACTATGATTTAAAAGTCTGTTAGATACCAGCATCATATATCTTGTTTCTTCAGCAGTACAGATATAATGACATCTGTCCTACACAATCATTCAAATATAGTGTCAATCGTAAGACCCAGCAATCTTCCACAGAGACACTCCATAAGCCATTCTACTAATATAGCCTAGTAGTCCTCAAAATGCAGTCCCCAGGCCAGCAGCCTCAGTATCACCTGGTGCTGCAGAAATGCAAATAGTCAGGCCCCACCCCATACTTACTGAAATAGAGTCTCTGGGGCTGAGGCCTAGCAATCTGTGTTTTAATAAGCCTTCCAGGGGAATCTGTTACCCACTAACATTTGAGAATCACTGATGTATATGTAAGTCCCATTATTTCAAGTAGATAAGAAATGAATAAAAAGAGGAATAAAATTTTCATAATTTTAGTTTCTTAAAAAGAATAATTGAGAAATTCAGAAAAGGTGCAAGCAAATGCAACATACTTAAATGACAATTTGCCAGCCAAGTTGGACTAAAGATAGTCAAGAGCTAAAGTTGGGGAAAAAAAGAAAATGCTACTTGTTCCATCTGCAATCCTATAAGCAGGATAAATTAGACAAAAACATATCATTGGCTTAATACAACTGTTTTGTGTAAAAGCTTGGAAAATAGTTGAAAAGCTGTTAGGAGCTACTGACCCCACCAGATATTAAAACATGCTGAAAAGCCCCTATAATTAAAACACTTTTGCAGTTTCTTATATAACTAAACATACCATTATCATGATACGGGAGGTAGAAAAAACTATTTAGGCAGATAGTGAGGGCACAGCATCCTTGGCAGAACTTCCCTTCCAACAAAAAGCAGTCCAAGAAATTACTTGTTTTCTAACAAAGAGTAGCCTGGAAGATCAGGCTGCAAACATAGCTAAGGAACCTGGAAGCTTGTAATGGGGCATGCCCGCAGTTGCATGAACAGAAAGGGCTAGCTGGGGCCAGGCATGTCCACCATGGGGGTTCTACCTCCCCTTTTTAAGCACATGCAAAGGAAGAAAGAAATAAGCAACATGGAGTAGCTCAGGCTGAGGACCTGCCTGTATGATAAAAGATTGGGGTAGGGGCTTCCAGAGATTTGCACCCTATGCAGATGACACACCTGATCCTAACCGGTTTTTCACACCCTATGTCCAGATGCCGCCTCCCCACTAGCTTGTCTGTAAAAATTCCTGTATTTCACTACAGGATGGCAACCCTTTTTCTGCGACCCCTCTCTGCAGCAGACAGCTGTTCTTTTTCTTTCTCCTATTAAGTTTCTGCTCTAAACTTCACCCTTGGTGTATCCATGTCCTTGATTTCCTTGGCTATGAGATCAAGAATTCCGAGCATCACCCCAGAAAACAAGGCCACTTCAATACAATCACCCTCATAACCATTTATCTCAGAGGAATGTGGAAGACTTATGTTCACACAAAAACCTGTGATCATAGCAGCTTTATTTATGAGTATAAACCCAGAACCAACCCTGGTGTCCCTCAAAAACTAAACAATTATGCAAACTGGTCCATCCATATCACACACTACTACTCAACAATAAACATGCAATAATTTGAGTAAATCTCCAAGAAACTGCACTGAGAAAAGATTTTTTAAGCCAATCCCTAAGGATTGTACACTGTATAATTCTGCTTTTCTAATGCCACTAAAATGCCAAAATTACAGAAATGGAGAATATTTCTGTGGTTGCCAGAGGCTAGGGAAGATGAAAGAGGAAGTGGGTACGGTTATAAAAGAGCAACATAAGTGATCCTTGCAGTGATGAAACTGCTCTGTATTTTGACTGTGGTGGTGAACACTTGAACCTATATATGTGACAGAATGGCACAGAAGTAAATACACACATATATACATAAATGAGTTCAAGTAAACTGCAAAAAACCTGTAGACTGTTATCAATGTCAATATCCTGGTTTTGAAACCATACTACAGTTTTTCAAGATTTTACCACTGGGGAAAACTGGATACAGATTACAGAAAATCTCTGTATTATTTCTTACAACTGCATATGAATCTAAAACTAACACAAAATAAAATTTTTAATTAAAAAAATCATCGTATTATATAAACAGAGAAACGGACTTGAATGTCCAAAAATAGACTTATATACATATGCAAATTTAGTATACGCTACAGGTGGCACCTGAAATCACTGAGCGAAATGGATTTTTAACAAATGAGTCTGGCCAGGCATGGTGACTCACCTGTGTAATCCCAGCCCTCTCAGATGCCAAGGCAGGGGTACTGCTTGAGCCCAGGAGTTTGAGACCAGCCTAGGCAACATAGCAAAACCTCATCTCTATTAAAAATTAAAAAACTACTTGGGCATGGTGGCATGCACCTGTAGTCCTGGCTACTCAGGAGGCTGAGGCAGGAGGATCACCAGAGTCCAGGACTTTGAGGTTGCAGTGAGCTACGATTGTGCCACTGCACTCCAGCCTGGGCAACAAAATGAGACCCTGCTTCTAAAGTAATAAAATAAAATAAATGGTTCTGAGACAAAAGAACAGCCATTTTGAAAACGACATAACTATAAGGGGAAAACATGGGTGAATTCTTCCATAACTTAAGTGTAGGAAAAAACTTTCTTTGACTCAAAATTAAGATAAGCAAAATGTTGATAAATTCAGCTACACGAATATTCAAACTTGAGCATGGCCAAAAAAAGTCATAAGCAATCTCAAAAGACAAATGACAAATCCACAAATTTTTGGGCATCTGATTGTTGACAGACAAGGATGCCAAGAATATTCAATGAGGAAAGAACAGTCATTTCAAAAACTGGTGATGGGACACTGGATATCCACATGCAAAAGAATGAAGCTGGACACCTACCATATACTTTACACAAAATTAACTCACAGTAAATTTAAAACCTAAATGTAAAAGCTAAAACTATAAAGCTCTTAAAAGAAAACATAGTCATTAGGCTTTGTAAACTTGGATTAAGCAGTGGCTTCTTAAATATGAAGCAAAGCAAAAACAAAAACCCTGGTAAGCTGGACCTCATCAAAACTTTGTGTTTCAAAGAACATCATCAAGAACATGAAAAGACAACCCATAGAATGGGAGAAAATATTTGCAGCTCATATATCTGATAAGAGTCTAGTGTCCAGAATATATAAACTTAACAATAAAAACAACTCAATATTTAAAATGGGCAAAGGATTTAAAGAAGACGTTTCTCTAAATAAAACATACAAATGACCAATATGCACATGAAGAGATGCTCAACATCCTTAGTCTTAAGAGAAACACACATCAAATCACAATAAGATACCATTTCACACCCAATAAGATGGTTATAGTCAAAAGGACAGACAACAGCAAGTGCTGGTAGGGATGTGGAGAAATGGAAACTCTCAAGCACTGCCAAAATTGTAAAATGGTACAACTGCTTTGGAAAACAGTCTGGCAGTACCTCAAAAGGTTAAACATAAATTTATCATATGACTCGATAGTTCCACCTCAAGGTACATGCAAAAAAAAGAAAACTTTGGTCTTACTCTTAATACCCAAAAAGTGGAAACATTACAAATGTCCAACAACTGATGAGAAAATGTTTTATATCCATACAATATGATTCTGCCATAAAAACAAATTTGTATTGATGCATCTGTAACATATGTGAATCTTGAAAACACTATGCTAAGAGACAGAAGCCAGACATAAAAAACAGTAGACAAATCCCCTAGAGACTGAAAGTATGGTGACTGTCAGGGGATTTGTGGGTTGAGGAGAGTGGGTGCCAATGGGCATGGGGTTTCTTTTTAGGAAATGAAAATGTTCTAGAATTAGATGGTGGTGATGCTGTACAATCTTGTGAATATGCTAAATATCACTGAATTGTACACTTTTAAAGGATTAATGTTATGGTATGTGAATTATATCCTCATCAAAAAAGAATAAATGACGAGCTAGAAAAAAAAATTTGCTGCAACATGTATCACAGTTAAAAAGCCAATAACACTAATAATATATACCAAGAATGTTTAAAAGAAAAAAAAAGATTTAAAACACCATGTAAAAAACAGCCAAAAGACACAGACAATTCACAAAAGAAGATTTAAAAATTGTATTTATCATGTGAAAACTCTTCAACTTAACACATAATAAAAGCAAATTACAACTATGCTGCAATACCATTTCTCATATTTCAGATCAGCAAAAATTAAAACAACTGACAACACATTCTGTTGACAAGACTGTGGAGAAATAGGTCCTCTCACAACCTGGCTTGTGCAAATGAAAACTGGCACAGCCTTTATGGAGGGGAATTTGACAATATCTAACAAAAGTACTTACATTTACCTTTTGACCTAGCAATATTACTTCCAGGAATTTACCCAAATTATTCACCTCCAATATTATAAACATATATATGCACTAGGTTATCCACTATAGTGTTTCCGAATCGCAAACTACTGGAAACAAGTGAAATGCCAATATTTAGAAAACTGGCTGAATAAGCTGTTAGGATGAATGAGAATGATCTCTATGAACTGATGAAAAAAGCAAACTTCATGTATGTATGTATGTATACACACACATACACACACACACACACACACACACACACGCAATGTTACCTTTGTGTATGAAAGAGTGGGAAAAGAAAACACATGAATCTGCTTGTTTTTGCAAAAGAAATACAAGAAGGATAAACCAAAAACTAATGATACCAGTTACCTATAGGTAACAGGAACTAGGGTGGGAGCTGCATAAATAGAGCAGAGAAACTGAAAGAATTAGAGTCATAATGTTTCTGGGGACATCTTTCATTTTTGAAACCATACTGTTTCATATATCCAAATAAATAAAATCAACAAGCATGGGTGAAGGGATGGTGAAAGGAATACAACAGAAACAGATGAACTTTACTGTATTGCAAAGAAAGAACACAGTAACATTGAAGAGAGGAAAAAAGGAACTAACCCAAGTAACTTCTATTTTTTTTTTTTTTTTTTTAATTATTATACTTTAGGTTTTAGGGTACATGTGCACAATGTGCAGGTTTGTTACATATGTATCCATGTGCCATGTTGATTTCCTGCACCCATTAGCTCGTCATA
>NW_026652294.1:60919579-61033286 GCF_009828535.3 Hylobates moloch
AAAAAAACAAACAACCCCATCAAAAAGTGGGCAGAGGACATGAACAGACACTTCTCAAAAGAAGACATTTATGCAGCCAAAAAACACATGAAGAAATGCTCATCATCACTGGCCATCAGAGAAATGCAAATCAAAACCACAGTGAGATACCATCTCACACCAGTTAGAATGGCCATCATTAAAAAGTCAGGAAACAACAGGTGCTGGAGAGGATGTGGAGAAATAGGAACACTTTTACACTGTTGGTGGGACTGTAAACTAGTTCAACCATTGTGGAAGTCAGTGTGGCGATTCCTCAGGGATCTCGAACTAGAAATACCATTTGACCCAGCCATCCCATTACTGGGTATATACCCAAAGGAGTATAAATCATGCTGCTATAAAGACACATGCACACGTATGTTTATTGCGGCACTATTCACAATAGCAAAGAGTTGGAACCAACCCAAATGTCCAACAACAATAGACTGGATTAAGAAAATGTGGCACATATACACCATGGAATACTATGCAGCCATAAAAAATGATGAGTTCGTGTCCTTTGTAGGGACATGGATGAAACTGGAAAACCCAAGTAACTTCTGAATGCAGTATTTTGACTACATACCCCCAAGCCTAAGACACAAAGAACCATAAGCAAACACTAAACTTTAGTCATTAGGTTACTTTTTCATGGTGCTATAGGGTAGAAATTTTAAATTTTTTTGTTAAAAGTAAGCAAATAAGTAGGTATATTAAGAATAATAAAGCCATGTTTCTTAGGTGGTGGAGTTACAAATATGGAGAGGAGGAATACTGCAATGAACCCTGTGGTACTAGACTGAAATTGAACGTATCGGTATAAAGTCATGGTTTTTCATGGATAGATGGACAAGATGGATGGATAGATGGATGAACAGACAGATGCATATTTATTTGTGTGTATTTTTCCCCTCACTTTGATCTCCAAGAAGACCTAAAAGTTATGACATTCTAATAGCAATAAGCACATCTAGCACTAAGACCTGAACACCACTCTCCACTAAAAATAACCAGGGGTCCTTAGAGTACTGGCTGATTCCAAGGATGCAGCAGAAAAAGTACAAGATGATGTATGATGTAAAGAACGATGATGACATCATTCTTTAAGCTGACGGGGCTCCTACTGGCCAGATTTGTAACAATTTGAGCATCAGAATAAATGTTGACAGTAATAGTTTATAACACTGTATGAGAATTCAAGAGGACACAATAAACGTTAACGAATAAATAAGCAAATAAACACCTGAATACTATTATGAAGAAACAGCAGACAAATCTGTTAAGACACATTCTACAAAATAATTTGCCTGTACTCATCAAAAACATCAAGGTCACGAAAGAAAAATGGATGAAGAATGATTCAAGATTAAAAGAAACTTAAGACACAATAATTAAACACAATACATGTAGATGGATCCTGGGCCCAGTGGAGGAGAGAAATGCTATAAAAGTTATTATTGGGACAACTGATAAAATTTAAGTTCAGATTGTGGACTGGATATAAAAAGTTTTGTTTCTTATCACTGTACTATGGTTATATAAGAAAATGTCCTTATTCTTAGGAGGTATGCAGTGAAACAGTTAACGGTTAGTCTACACGAACTCTTAAATGGTTCAGAGAAAAATAGTTTGTATACAAGGGAGACAGAACTAATGATAAAGTTAATGAAGCTAACAGATGAACACTGGTGAATCAAGGTAAAGAGTACACATGGAAGTATCTCACGCTATCTGTGGAACTTTTATGTAAGTTTGATATCATTTTAAAATTAAAAGTTACTCTAAAAGTATGAATTTCTTTAAAATATCAAAGCAAAGAAATAATTTTTTCAAGCAAAGAAACTCTTCGTAAATATTCCCTTGTGGTTTGAATAAATTTCCCCTAAAATGTCACTGTCCTCTAGGACAGCTGAGTGAATTAAAAGGGTTTTTGAAAAAAGAAGGGCTAGGAAAGAAAGACGACATATGAAAGTGGCTGAAAAATATCCCCGGACTCCCTCCAAAATGTACTTCTGAATTTTCTATATGATTATATATTTCTATATTATAGGATATTTCTATATACTTCTATATATTTTGGAAATACATCATGTAGAAAGTTCAGAAGTACATTTTGTAGAGCCAATATCACTTGCTTTTTTGTCAAACTTGTTTTTCAAAAGTTTGATATGAATTTCTTAATATGTAATGTACTTAAATGAAAAGCTTGCCTTTTTCAAAGTTCTTCACTGCCTGACAACCATGTGAGCTCAAGATCATTATAGTTTTCATTTTTAAAGTGTAAAAAACTAAGGCAAAGAGGTATAAAGTTGTGAGTGCATCTCCAAGTGAGAAATGCAAAGCAACCCACAAACTGAACATTCCAGAATCCTGATCCAATGTCCACATGATAATCACCTTGATTTGATTTTGTTTCACATCAACACATTTCTGGATATTGTATCTGTGGTATGAGAAATAATAAAAGGAAGCTTGCTTTGCTAACATGTATTCACGGGATTCATTTTTACCCAAATGAAATTAGAAAAACAATTTCCACGTTTTAGTTCAAGATTTTTAGCCTCACAGCACTCCAACTGTTTCTTTAGTAGCTAGCAACTTCATTTAGGCATACTGAATTAATGCTAGGAGGGTGGATACAGTGAAGCTAAAACTGAAAACTATTTCCACAGGATATATATTTTTTAAAAATATAACTACCACCACATTTTTACGTTTCAGTATTCTTCTCCCGTGACATTATTTTAGCTAAAACTGCCACTGTTGGTGACAGTAACCAAGAAATGGAGACTGGAGAAGTGTCTCTCTCCATAACAAAAAAGAAAAAAAGAACAATAAGTTCATGAAGTGACAAGTCTTCAATTCATGTTATTCCAACAGATATTTTTCAATTTCATCTGAAAAGAGGTTTATTTTTGCTTCTTCTCCTGTGGCTTATTGCAGTTTCTAACTCAAGTTCAACAACTGGCAGCAGCTTCACTTTAATTGTGGATCTGTTAACAATAAGTCTGCGGTGCTGAAGCACGGATTAAATTGTCCCTCAGTAAATTTATACCAGCCTTGACATCTCTATGATGGATCATTCTCCAGAACCATTAATAATAATGCAATTAGCAGGTAGCTACGAAATGGACTAGAGTCACAGAACAACAATAAATCCATATTTCAGAATCCTGAGTGGTCATGTTTTTTGATATGATAATAAATTGCTAGTTCTTTGATTCACAAAATTACTAAAACCCAGATACATCTTTTGTAAAATTAATCAGAGTATGTGTGTTAAAATTTCAGTCTAACAGAATGCATAATGGCCAAACCAGTAGAGGGAAAATAATTTTAAAAAAATTTAATAGGAGGAAAGCAGAAAAAAAAAAAAGCATTAATAAACAGTACAAAAGCAAATCTAATACAAAAAAACTTAAGGATATAAATCCCAACATAACAATCATCACAGTCAATGTAACTGTTTTATACTAAAATCAACAACTAAAAGATCAGTTCTCAGCTGGGGTATTTTTCCAGCCATCTGTTATTTAAAACAGACACATTTATTTAAAAGAACTTGATGAGTTACTCTAGAAAATGAGGAACAGAGAAATAAAAAGTGACTTTTCAAGAATGACTGCTTTCTTAAGACCCAAAGACTGAAGATATTTTTTGTCACTTAACGTCCTTCCTTTTCCACTAGAATATATCTTCCCCAAGAGGTTTATTTAAAAAGGACTTGGCCGGCCGGGCGCAGTGGCTCACGCCTGTAATCCCAGCACTTTGGCAGGTGGGCGGATCACGACGTCAGGAGTTGGAGACCAGCCTGGCCAACATGGCAAAACCCTGTCTCTACTAAAAAATACAAAAATTAGCCAGGCACGGTGGCGGATGCCTGTAATCCCAGCTACTTGGGAGGCTGAGGCAGGAGAATTGCTTGAACCCAGGAGGCAGAGGTTGCAGTGAGCTGAGATCGCGCCACTGCACTCCAGCCTGGGTGACAAGAGCAAGACTCTGTCCCAAAAAAAAAAATGACTTGGCCAAAAAACTGAAAGCATGTATTTTTACATGTGCTGCTGCAAAATGTGAAAACAGGTTAATTCTGGATGCTAACATGCCAAAAGAGGGGGTCAAACATGAGTCTGTATCTGACTGAAAAAGTCACTAAATACTAGACAACTAACCTAATCCATCTCATTGTATAAAGAAGGCACTGGAGCTTCCAGTATGCAAGGTTGCTCAATAATAACAACGAGGCCAAAGGCATGATAGTATTTCTACAAACCCCGGAAAGCTAATGGTGACAGACTCTGCTACTGAATTCATGGGAAATCATAGCATGAGAACATTTTCTCCTGTATGCAGCTGGCTATTCTCACACTACAGCTTCTTTGCATTGCTTCTATACTATACTGACCATTCTGGGTCACACAAGGCCAGACACAGATGTACATTTTTAAAAATTAATTGTAAAAACTCATCTCATCATGAGGACCAAACATCCCATTCTCAGCAACTGACAGAACTACTAAATAGAAAATTAGCAAAGATACAGAAGAACTGAATAAGACATCAACCAACAGGATCTAACTGACATTTACAGAACACAAAGAATGCACTTTTTTTTTTTTTTTTTTTTTGAGACAGAGTCTCGCTCTGTCACCCAGGCTGGAGTGCAGTGGCGCGATCTCGGCTCACTGCAAGCTCCGCCTCCCGGGTTCACGCCATTCTCCTGCCTCAGCCTCCCGAGTAGCTGGGACTACAGGCGCCTGCCACCGCGCCCAGCTAATTTTTTGTATTTTTAGCAGAGATGGGGTTTCACCGTGTTAGCCAGGATGGTCTTGATCTCCTGACCTCGTGATCCGTCCGCCTCGGCCTCCCAAAGTACTGGGATTACAGACGTGAGCCACCGTGCCCGGCCAAAGAATGCACATTCTTATCAAGCACTCATGGAATATTCAGCAAGATACACTTTGTACTGGACAGTTAAGGGTCATTTTTAAAACCCAACAAATTTGAAAGAGTAAAATTATACAGGGTATATTCTCCAGCCCTAAAGAATCAAACATGAAAGACAAAAAAACAGAGAAATTAACCAAAAGACAGCAGTAAAATCATCCCATTGCAACCATCCAACATACCTATGAGAGAAGTATTACAACAAACATTTTACATTCAATGAAATGGAGGCTCATTAAGTTATGTTACATAAGTATTACGTGTTAAAGTTTATATTCAGGACTATCTGATTCTAAAGCCTGTGGTTTCCACTATACTACGCTACCTTTCAATAAAGAGAACTTCCAATCCAGCAGCCTGCAAACTTTTGATCACACTCTCCTATTAGTTAAAAAAAGATTATATCGATACCCCAAGGGCATGTTTTGTTTTATTTATGTAGTACCATCCTGCTATGTAATTCAACACACTCACAAATTGAAAAGTTGCTTATCTAAATAAACATAAATGGAAATCCTAATATTCTCTTTATATGACACATTGATGGCCATGTATATATATCACTTGAGGTTGAACATTTCATCTAAAACCCTAGCTCTTGTTTACCTGTTATTTCCTTCTTCATCTTTACTTTTTCGGTTGGTTTTATTCAAACCAAATTAGACCATTGTGTACATATCTTTGTTCAATTTTGTGTCCACTGCTCCATGCTATCAAGATGTCTCTCCATCCTCAGCCTGTCATACATCATATGACTATCACACCCAGCTTCACAAAAGCTCCTATATTGATATCCCACCCCTCCATAGCTTTATCCAAATCAACAGCACAGGGCTAAAAGATTAAATTCTTCAGTTTTCTAGACTGGTACTAACCAACAATGCTGAACACTAATTTTTTTTTGTTTTTGTTTCTGTTTTTTTTTTTTTTTTTTGAGATGGAGTCTTACTCTGTTGCCCAGGCTGGAGTGCGGTGGTACAATCTCGGCTCACTGCAACCTCTGCCTCCCAGGTTCAAGCGATTCTCCTGCCTCAGCCTCCTAAGTAACTGGAATTACAGGTGCCTGCCACCATGCCCAGCTAATTTTTGTATTTTTAGTAGAGACAGGGTTTCACCATGTTGGTTAGGCTGGTCTCGAACTCCTGGCCTCAAGTGATCCGCCCACCTCAGCCTCCCAAAGTGCTGGGATTACAGGCGTGAGCCACTGTGCCCAGCCTGAACGTTAATTTTAAGCCACTTTGTAATTAATCTAATTGTTCTTACAATCCATACTTCACTATTTTATTTATAAGATATAAGTTTTTATTCAAACACCCCATGGAAGTTTGCATGTTGTTATGTATCACTTTTCAGGCAAGTTCAGCACTGGAAGAAACCCTGAGAATCAGCTAGTCCAAATTCTCTAGCGTCCCTAGAAAAACACTGAGCACTGGAGAAATTAAGTGATTTTCTGAGATCATACAGCCCACTGAGACAGAACTTTCTAGTTCAGGGCTGAAATCATTTGGATTTAAACCTTCTCTTCACTACATCATCAGCAGCCTAATAGAGAAAAAGGGAAATATTTAATGACCATCTATTGTGTAACCAAATATCACACCCAGTGCAACATATTTTTTAACCAAAACATCCATTTACTGGCAGAACAATAAATGTCTATGGGCTCAGCTACAGAACATATGGGAATGAACAGTCAGGGTAGAAGTCTGTAGGCAGCAGCAGTTCTGTGGAAAACTGGAGAACACATCCCACCCAAAGAGGTCCACAGACACACAGCTTGAGGAGTCAGGCAGCCAGAGGGACAGACACAAGGCTGCCAGATCTTCTGATTTCTGAAATACAGATTATTACAGTGGAATTATCTGATGCTTAAGTGTTAGAAACTATTTCAAGTTTAACACAGCCCTGGCCAAAGAAAGCACGTGTGAATGGCAAACCAACTTAATGCACGCCAGGCATTTAGCATATATCTTATTAAATTCTTACCCTGCCAGGGTTTTAATGGATGAGGCAACTCTAACTCAAAGATACTAAATAAAGTTGTCCACATAGCCAATAGGTGGGAGAGTTATAATCCAAGCCTGTTTACTTAATATTTCTACTATACTTACAACTACCTTTACAGGCAGTTACCATTATCCATGTTTACAGACTGGGGAAAGTAATCTCAGATATTAGTAAATTCCAGCCAAAAGTCATATCAAGAACCCAGTTTTATGAAAATTGAAGTATTTTTGTCTTCCCATTTTAATGGTGATGAAACGCTCTCAAGCAGTGAGTCTTAAACTAGAAGATACTTCCTAACTTCCCAATTATTTTTTGTTCAGCTTGAAAGTCAAGATTCTTGTGCCTCTAAACTGAACCAATTTCAGCTTTTATGGAACAACACTAATTCTGAGCCACATCTGACGAAATAATCAGTAAACTCTGAGAGTAAACGCATTTCTGTGTTATACCACCAGTTTCTAACTCAAATTCCAGAGAGCGTGTAAGTACAACATTGTGTTACAAGGATGAAGACTTCTCTCCCTGAACCTAAATGAGACAATCTAGAGGTTAACTATTTTCCTAGCCTCCACAAATTCATTAATATCTCTTCAACCCAGGAATACAAGATACATTGATGTGAGAAAACACACACATACACACCACTTACTTCAACGGCTGACATTCCAAGGACAATTCTATGACACTGGCTCATAGAATGAGCCATTCTCAGGAATGGCTCTGCCGGCCATCATCCTATAGCAACAGCATCTACTGCTGAGCGAATAAATAGAACGGAAGAGTTCTCCTAGGAACACAGACAATGCTGCAGACCAAAGAGAACCAAAGCTTTGTCTGAGATGGGGAAGAGAGCCAAACAGACTTTCTCTATAATGTGGGATCCCAGTGTAAATACAGGAAGGGACCTTAGTGGCCGCTTAGCTCACTCCCATCTGCCCTTTCCCATTCTTCTTCTGCACTCTATATTCTCTCCCTGGCTTCCCAGTTCTATCTCCAGTTAATTGCCTAGGAAGTACCGCTAGCAAGAAATCTTCCATCACCTTTTTCTTCTCCCATTAAAAGTTACTTGAGCCTTCAGCTCCTTTCTTTCTCAGAAGATAATTTCATAACTGAATCCCTATTTAAGTGTTAAATGATTTAATTAGTTCCCTCTCCAGGGACACCTGCACTTCAAGCAGGTCCTAAAGATGGAAAGATTTAATCCAAAGGACTCATTTTCCAGGGCAGATTTTCTGGTACCTTGGTAGAGCAAGCGGTGGTGATTTCCAGGGGCATCTTGGGGGAGTCAGTGCACACTAATTTCCAACAGCTTTTCAGACAAGTTCAATACTGGAAGAAACCCTGAGAATTAGCTAGGGTTTATTTCCAACAGCTCTGTAATTTCCAACAGCTCTCCTCCCAATAAATACACTACAAAACGCCTGCTATGCAAATGCAGCTTCAAGCTGCCCTTGAATAAATGTCTAGTTTAAGTTTAAAATTGCTAGGGGATATCTCACAATGCTATTTTATGATTTAAATTGAGCTTTTGTATTAAAATGCCTAGCACTGTGGCTGACACATATAGTACACATTTACTATTAAGCAATATTATTTGTTACTATTTTTTATTAATTGCTATTATAAATCCATTTTCTTCCACAAGTCCAATGTGATGACCCAGCAGAATTCAGATGAAATAAAGCTCTTTGGCAGACATTCAAGGAGGCAGGAAAATAAAACATGTCCCTGGAAGAAATCAAACCAACAGGAAGCACTATAATTTGCTACTAAAACAGGTATCAGAAATGGCTACTCAGCTTGCTGTAGTTCTCTAAACAAACAGATCTGAAATAGTAGCTACCCATCTTGAGGGGACAACGGCAGATGCTCTAGACTGGGGTTTCTAATTAACATTTATTAATGACTGTCCAAAAGGCAGCATCTTAATCACTGTTCATTAAACTGACTTTCTGCAACTAAAGAAGAGTATATTATTTGAATGCCAGAAAGAGGCATTTCCAAACTATTCAGCAAATAGTGTGAGCTAACAGGGAGCACCTGCTCACCTCAAAAGTTCCTACCTGCAGCGGATCAGCTAATCCAATTCTGGATGCTCATCTACAACAACTGTCCAACAACAGAAAGTTTTCATTATGCCATCAAAATTACATGGAATCTTAATGTCCAGGGCACCACAAAATGAGTATCTTGAAAACCTTCTGCCAGAGTAACAGAGAGGTAGGGTCAACTTCTTCTGCTATAAGCATTAGGAGATATACCTAATGCTAAATGACGAGTTAATGGGTGCAGGAAATCAACATGGCACATGGATACATATGTAACAAACCTGCACATTGTGCACATGTACCCTAAAACCTAAAGTATAATTAAAAAAATAAATAAATAAATAAATAAAATAAAATAAAATAAAAAAAAGAATATTAAAATAAGAGCTAATATTTACTGTATGCCGGAAACTGTTTTAAGGGCTTCACATATTTTAACTCATTTAATCCTCACAATTACCATTTGTAAGAACAACTAGTATTGTCCCCCTCTTACAGATAATAAATCCAGAGCATATGGAGGTGAAATAGGCCAAATCACAGAGTGAGTGCCACAAATACTAACGATTAGCTTGTATACATTTTCCCTATTTACAAAGCTCATTCAGGCACATTACCCCAGCTAGTCCTCATAATTGCCTTGGGAGGCAGGGTAGTTGTACTACTTTCCTTAATTCATAGAGAGGAAACAGATTTAGAAAGGTAAATGACTTGCTTAAAGGAATAATTAGAATAACATCAAAATCCAAGTCAACCTCATCAGCCTGCCCATGTTTGTACTACAACCACACTACTGCCAAGACCAGAGAGCTCACAACTACATGGTGTTGAGGGAAGGGTAACCTAGAAGACAACCTGCCCCCAAATCTCTCTCTCCTATCATGCTCCAGATTTTACAACAGGTCATGTGCATGTACATCTATGACAGCATTCACTACGGTATATTAAAAATTGTCTGTTCGTGTATCTCTTTCTTTTACTACAGAAGCAGCTCTTGAAAAGCAGGTGTCTGTTATTCACTACTCAATGTAAAGTGCCTGGCAACTAACTAGTAGGCACAAAAAAAGTTAAACTGAAGTAGTAATTCAGTGTGCATGAGCTTTTCAGATTACATTTCTCTATGAGGTGAGTGACTAAAAAGTATTTCACAACCATTCCCTAGAACAGCCACATTTCATGGGTAATTTAAGAATTTTTATGTCTATAGTATCAGAGGGCACTTTTGTTCAAGAATACTTCAAACGTTTATGTTCCACCCAGTGATTTTTTTTTCTGAAATTCATTAAATGAAATCACTTTTTTAATCTTTACCATAAGAACTTTTTAAGTGTTTCTGGATTTTTAATCCCATTTTCCTAAAATGTGTACACTTTAACTTGTCAAGTAATCACATGTATAATTTAAACAAATGAGAATCCCATAGAAAAGCCTTTTTAAACAAACATAAAAGATGTTCAAAACATGCTCCTCAATAGATTTGAATATAATTTTAACAGCTACCACTGGCAGTTATTTCTTCTTTGCATGACTAAGAGAATAAATAGAATTAAGATAAAACATACCAATCACAGGCATATACTTTAATAATTTATTACTTGTGATATTGTAAATGCACCAGATCTTTTTCATCAAGGAACTACAGGCAAGGTTATCCACGTTACTTGCAATCTACAAAGCACTGGCATGGGCTATTTTTTCAATTATGGAACTCTCATCTCTAGTAAAAAAAAAATTCAATTTTCAACAAACTTACAATTTCATAAAGCTAGTCAGTTACTCTACTAATTTTATGATACATTAGTCAGTTAATCTTCTGAAGAATATAAGATATTAAAGAATATTAAAACATCCCCTAATATATCTATCCACGGGTAATTTTCTTAGTGCAAATCAGTCTACCAAAGTAATTAAAATAAAAACATTCCAACAGAAAAGATAAATGACATAATATTGTGTACTGATACATCAACACAATTTACACAGAAAATAAAGAAATTGGAGTATTGCCTAAGTAGCCGATAAATCAATTATAGAAAGCCAATCTAAGCCAATCTAAGGGACTGATTTCTAACTCTTTCGGCTCTTTCACTCCAAATACGATTTCAGGGGACTAAAAAATAGAGAATTTAAGAGATGCGCCAACTGCCACAAACCTAATTTTGACTTAAAATGTGCCAAGTTGGGCTTTAAAAGCACTATTCTTCTAGATCACGAAGTGCAGATCCCTGTGCAGAGTGACCTGGACCCACCTCTGTCCTCCTCTTGGAATGCATCAGGCTGGTTACAGATGAAGGCAAGCACGCACGGATAGGTAGGGTAACCCTCAGAGAGCAACAGGTTCAGACTACATGGATAGGACATGTTCAATGTGCTCAAAAACGATGCATGGGGCTAAAGGCCAGAGGGCGTGAAACCGGAAGATGAGAACAGCAAGTACATAAGAAAATGCGAAAAATAAAGAAAAGATTCTTCAATCACCATTTCAAAACATGTATTTTTAAATGGTATGTTTAAATAAATACGCTTGGGGTTTTAAAAATGCTTACTGATAAGATGCAATGTAACAAAAATTTATTCTTAATTCACTTCGAAAACTGACTATTCAGACTCAACTTATACAGGTGCATAAATCAATCCATCTTATGAAACATATCATGAATCAGTAAGTCAGGTTGTGTGTTTTGTTAGAATGGACTCAGTGCATATCATCACTCCCCAGGCTATATGAGCAGGGGCAGGGTGGGGAGCCAGAGATTGTAGTAAAACATCCAATTTCCTTACCAGTTGGGCATAGGAAGAGGGAGGGACAAAAGACAGCACGTACGCTCCTTGCCATCCTTCTGGAGTTATTTGAGAAAGGAAGTATTACATGAATTCAAAAAAACAAAACAATGAAACACCTAGGTATTTATTTGGTCAGAAATTACAGTCTTCTCACCTGTTGGATTGTGAATTTTCTTTTTTCCCTTACACAGCTTTCCACTTATGGACCCTGGCTTGAAGCCCTTAGGTGTCTGAAGCATTTCTAGGAAAAGGAAAATTCATGCTGATCTAATTCCTCCTCCTCATCTCTCTCTGCTGAGGGATTTTTCACAGCAAAGCAAAGAACTATTTGATCTATGAACAACTGCAGAACGACAAACTATGGTTTCTTCCAGGACCTATTTAATCTCACTGCACAGCTCCCATCACATCCTCCAGGAACAGTAGGACTTTGTCATTAAAAGTAACAATTTAGATGGAAAATGTCTACATGTTACCAGAAGTTGGTTATTTTTATTTTGTACTATTACCTCATTTCCTCTATGCATTTTGATCCTATAGCACCTTTGCAGTTGGGTATTACACTTCTGTCACATGATAATGTGTTCTCATTCTTGCCAGCATGCTATTTCTTGTTCACACTAGCTATGGGTTAATACAGTCAGTGATAATTAAACTCATTTTTATCTACATATTTATTTTCATAATTTTTTCTAAGCATTGATTTTCTAAGATTCCTAGACATGATATAGATAGATGATAAAGATTAACTTTCATCATTAAATTCTATTCATTCTGAGCTCTAATCTATGCTTTCACAGACTAGTCTTACTGACAGGCATATTGGCTCAGGAACAGAGTTCTCCTATAAATAAATCAAAACTCTCAATGGTCTAGCCAACAGGCAGGATTCATATCTATGGCTACATTTTCAATGACTGCTAATTCATTTATTTAATTAACAAATCTTCACTGAACACACACAAAAAATACGACAATCCCCCTTCCCTCGAGGAGTCCATTTATTCAGGGGAAGCAGCACAGAAAACCACAGGGTAATATGTTATAATCACCACAGTAAAGCGATATTATGAATGATACATGAGCAAAGACAGAGAAAGGATGATTCAGTCTTCAGCAGCATAGGAGTGATCAGTGGAGAGAAGAAGGAGCAGCCAAAGTATTAGTTTTTCCAATCTGGTTTTCTTCTAACTGGGAAAGATGATCATTTGACTCCAGATTTCTTGCCCTCCCCCACTCTGCAGCTCTCTATGTGTCTTGACATCTTCTAGAGGCTAGCTGCTAACGAGAGAGGGGGGTAAAGTCAAAGCTTAAAATGCAGAAGGAATAATGACAGGATAGCTGCTGTGTGAATACAGCACACAACTGCTCTTCCCAGAGTTTAAAAGAAGATCTGCCTAGTCATTTCTTTTGTTACAGATGTGATGTTTTCTACCTGTTTGAAGCTAGGTCATCACATACCTTCTGCATCAGCCCCTTGCTAATGTCTCCATGAATGTTCACCAAGGCAGTATCTGTCTTCTTCTTTGATCAGACTAGCCCAATCAGCCACCCTCAAAATGAACTGCTTTCACCCTTCAGGCTTCCACATAAAAGTTAAGTTCCTCTGAACAATAAATCATTTAAGCACACAAGGGAATGGTCTCATTCACAAGGCAAGGAGCCTAATCACCTTTTAAAGGCTCTACCTCTTTGTACTATCACATTGGCAGCACTTGGACTTCAGAAGGCACACATTCCAACCATAGCAGCAGGCAATAACTCCAGGGGAATTAAAGATGAGTCCAGAGAAAATTATGAGGCAATTGAGGAGCACAAGCACCATCAATAAAAGACAACAGCTCAAACAACCTACACAGTATCTTAGAAAACCAGGCCAAAAATCTCTCCAGATGGCATCTAAAAGGGAAAAACAATGAGATATAAGATAAAAAATCTGGAGGCTAGAAGTATTTGGAATCTCAAAAGAATAGAGGAAAGTAAACAGATGGGAGAAAGAATTGAAGAAATAACAGTCAAATATTTCCCAGAACTGAGGGAAAAAAATAAGACATCTGATTTAAAGAGTTCCCACTGGAAGGTAGAAAAGAAAATAGCAGTGAGAGCAACAGACTAAACAGTTATGATAAATAGAAGACAGAAAACAAGACAGTGAAAATAAGCCTGATAGAAAGTAATCGTGATGAACATATTGTAAATGGATGAAGCTAAATACCAAAAGAAGGACTTTTCAAATTGGATTTTTGAGAAAACCATGATTCAACCAGTCAACATTAAGTGTATGGAAAATATTATGTCAGAAAGGGATAAAATGGAAGAAACCCCATGTAGCAATTTTACTATCAGACAGAATAGAATTGCAGCCAAAAACATCATAAAGGACCAAGAGGAAATTTATCTACAGGGAATGCTGTAGAACAAAAATACAACAATTACAGAGGTATATGTACCTGAAAATATGACCTCAAAATATAGAAGTAAGTAACAGATCTACTAGAATAACAAATCCAACTATTTTCACTAGATAATTCAGTATATTTCCCATAACAGCTAACAGAAAATTTACATCAATTAATAATACAGGTTGAGCATCTGTAATCTGAAAATCTGAACTCTAAAATGCTCCAATGAGCATTTCCTTTGAGTGTCATGTTGGTGCTCAAAAAGGTTCAGATTTCAGAGCATTCTAGATTTTATATTTTTGGATTAGGGATACTCACTCTATATAATATAGATATAGTATTAAGACACCCATCTCAGAAATGACAGAGAAAATGTAAATACACTAATTAATAGTGTTGTGACATAGGCTAGTTGCTCTTCTGAAGCACTTATGGAGCAGTCACAGAACTTGATCACTTCATAGACCAAAATTGAAGCCTCAAAAAATTACAAAAACTCCACCAGATTATGTTCTTACCTGAATATAATAAAGGTAGAAACAATAAAAAAGACGACTAGAAGAGACTGCACATATCTGAAATATAAAATAAAAAATATATATGTAAAAATAATAATGAATAATCATGATTTAAAGAAGAAATGAAGGAAACTATAAAATCCTTAAAGTATAATGAGAAGGGAAGAACTCATGCCAAAATTTATGGCATGCACCTAAAACAGTAACAACAGTAAATTATGAGCTTTAAATATCTTCAAAAGAAAATAATAATGATTTACAATTAGCTGATAACTAAATCCGCCAATGGGGACAAATCCAAGAGAATAAAGCCAGAAATGAGAAAGCAGAAAACAAAGATGTAAGCAGAAATCAATGAACTAAAAAAAATCCAGTCAATGAATTCATCACTCAGACTGATTAATGAACCACTAAGTGGTATTTTGAAAAGGCTAATAATTTGGAAGAGTCTCAGGCAAGAATGACGAGAGAGGAGGCAATGATTTGGCAAAGATCCCTGACTCACACCATAAGTAAAAGCAAACCCTAGGCAGTTTAAAGATAGAATAAAAATAGAGGAAAAATAACTACTGAGGTAATGAGTGAGAAAACAGACAAAATAAGAATTTAAAACAAGTTAAGCAATATCAATACTAAAGATAAGGAAATATTGGAAACACAAAAACAACATATTTAAAGTGCTGAAAGGAAAAAAATGTCATCCTAGAATTCTGTAGCCAACACGTATCTCTTTCAAAATAAAAAGCAAAATAAAGACTTCCTTGAACAAACAAAAGCAGAAAGAATTTATCACCCACAAACTGCTAAAACAAAGATATACGGCCAATAAGGTAATGGAGAACTAACTACACAATTCTGCAAAGCTGTCAAATATAAAACCAATATACACAAAGTGAAGAGTATTCCTCTGCAATAATCAGAAAAAAGGCAAACACAGCATTAATTACAAACGCAACAAAAACAATACATCTTGGAATTAACCTAACAAAGATCACACAAGATTCTCAAGGAGAAAATGTCAAAACTTTAAAGGACATTTAAAATTCCCTGAATAAATGGAGAAAGAAGATGCTCGTGGATGAGATGAGTCAACATTTTAAAGATGTCAAATCCCTGTAAAATTAATTTATAGTCTCACAGGATTTCCTATTACATCCCATCAGGAATTTGAGGAAGTTTAACATGGTATATCTAAAAATATACGTGGAGAAAAAAAGAAAATTAATGACTTAGACATTTTTGTCAAGAAAATAAAGCAAAAGCTGAAAGTTTACCCTGCCAGATATTAAAATTAATTATGTCTTAAGAATTAAGAACAGTAAAAAGTAATGAAAAAACAATCGAAAGCAAAGCCAATAAACAAAATAGGTGTTGTCTCTCTCACACACACACACCACACATACATGTGTGCACACGTGCAAACACACACACACACACACAAGGAAAAGGGGAGAAAAAGAGGAAAGGTCGAGTATGAAATGGTATCAGAATTCAGTCCTGGGAAAATTCTTACTGTTCTAGCATTAGGACATAGGATGACCAGTGAATGGGCAGAAAACATGTATTTCATAAAACAATAAACTCTCCTAATGCAGCAGAAGGCAGTCTCAAGATGCTCTAAAAAGAATTATCATGAGCAATCTCACAAGTTAATTAATATGTTCACAATAGGAAAGACTGTATAATGTATTCAGGTCTGCTTTAGCCATCATATCACCATTAACATGATTTACAAAAATATGCTTCAGCCATAAGTAAACCTCAAGTGAAGGCCGAGTATGGTGGCTCACGCCTGTAATCCCAGCACTTTGGGAGGCTGAGGCGGGCGGATCACGAGGTCAGCAGTGGCCAACATGGTGAAATCCTGTCTCTACTAAAAATACAAAAATTAGCCGGGCGTGGTGGCACACGCCTGTAATCCCAGCTACTCAGGAGGCTGAGGCAGGAGAATTGCTTGAACCCGGAAGGCAGAGGTCGCCATGAGCCAAGATTGTGCCACTGCACTCCAGCCTGGGCGACAGAGCGAGACTCCGTCTTAAAAACAAACAAACAAACAAAAAACCTCAAGTGGATATCACCTCAAATAATCTTCAACCAATCCATAACATGATTATTAAGGCTTGAGAAAGAGGATGTATCACATTCTTTTGTGTACTTCAAACTGTTACAAGGATATCATTTATTTCTAGTTTAAGTAAAATCCTGACAATACTCACATTTCACTTACTTTTTATTATATCAAACACAGCATGTGCAGTATTTTATTCCATAACTAAGTTTGGAATCTGAATGTAGATAACATCATCTCAACTGCTGTTCTTAAGTGAAAATTCTAATCAGAGTTGGTATGATCTCAACTCTACTCTCTCCAGGGAAGATATCCTTGTTGGAATATTAGAAATGCGTGGAACACTAAATAAAAACTGGTGGTTATGAAGGCTTTTCTTTTTAGATTAATTTAAAGTTGAGCCATTCTATATTTTTTTTCTAGATAGAACACCTAGATATACTAAACACCATTTTGGTACAAACCTGTCAAATCTCTGAACTGTGATTTTTCTTTGTCACTTCTGTTACAACAGGTGTATACCAAATTGGTTTGACACGTTTATGTGCCAAAATTCAGGCACAGCAAGAAAAACTACTTAGACTTCTCAGAAAAAGGATATTATATATTTGTATTCAAAATAACTAAAAACATTCACTATTTTCCTCAAACCTGAAATGAGAACTAATACATGTATTTACCAAAAGAAAAATTTTGTTGCCTCATTTGCAGTTACTCTAATAAAGCAAACTCACTTGTGTAAGTTAAATAGGCACATAGTAAACTATTTTTTTTCCATCTAAAATAGAAAACAAGTTCTGTGGCATTTCCCAAAGCCCTTTTAAATATACTTTGGTAACATCGATTTAT
This sequence comes from Hylobates moloch, assembly GCF_009828535.3. Lineage (NCBI taxonomy): Eukaryota > Metazoa > Chordata > Mammalia > Primates > Hylobatidae > Hylobates > Hylobates moloch. Next base: position 60,937,221 of record NW_026652294.1, read on the forward strand.
CTTTATCATACAATTATTATTTTTTCACTTAAATTATACTAAAAACAGAGATCCAACCAAATCAGAATGCAGTATTTGTAAGCTAATGTGAGTGGTTTAATTCAGAACATTGGTTTTAATTGTGCCTTTAAAAATGTACGCGATAGGGCAGGTATGGTGGCTCACGCCTGTAATCCCAGCACTTTGGGAGGCCAAGGCAGGTGGTTCGCTTAAGGTCACAAGTTCGAGACCAGCCTAGCCAACACGGCAAAACCCTGTCTCTACTAAAAATACAAAAAAATAGCCGGGTGTTGTGGCACATGCCTGTAATTCCGGCTACTCAGGAGGTGCAGGTTGCAGTGAGCTGAGATCATGTCACTGTCCAGCGTGGGTGACAGAGTAAGACTCTTTCTCAAAGCAACAATTAAAAGTGTACACTATAGAACCTTATGATTAATCCTTGAGTTAAGAGAAAAAGGAAAAAAAGCCCACATTGACATATTTATTTTTATACACATACACTCACACACAACACCATACAGGAAACAGTTCTATTCAGAGATGGATAAGATCCCTGATGGAACAGTGCTCTTTGTATCTACGTTTCACCATAATAATTTGGGAAAAAATGATTGATATGATGAGTAATCTACAGAACTTTGTTTCTGGGTTGTCAGATGTAACTTACACTGTCATCTCTTTCTAGAAGTTGTTTTCATCATTTTCAACCTGAATGAACCAAACAGTGTCACAGGAAACTCTTTTGAACATTTCACACAGACTTAAGAAAATTATGTGAGATCTGCCAACACAAAAATTTAGAATCCTAAGCAGCTATTAGAAAGAAGCCAATGACTCATTTTCTGAGATGCTTTGATTCTGTCAAGTCACTACCTCAGTACATTTCAGAAAATAAATTTATTAAAATAATAATGACAACAAGAAAATATTCAAAGGGAACCCTCCTTTTTCAGTGTTTAAAGAATTCATTTACCAATGCTAAGAAATAAACCCTGGATGTTTTTGAGTGAGTTAACTCAGCACGCTGGCTTTCCAAAAGATAGACAAAGCCAAACTTCTTTGCCAGGCCTTGAAGATCTGTAAGATTTGGCCCCAAATTACTTTCCAACCCAACATTCTACTCTTCCTATGTACCTTTGTGTAGATATAAACTGGCTACTTAACAGCATTAATCTCATCTTTGTACAGCACCTTTGTACATGCATTCCCCTAATCTTGATCATGTTCTTTTCCCTCAAGCACAGATCTCTCTATATATACAGTGGAATCCTTGAACAACATGGAGATTAGGGACATCAATCCCCTTGCGTAGTTGAAAATCGACATGTAACTTTTGACCTCTCCAAAGCTTAACTACTAATAGCCTACTGTTAACTGGAAGACTTGCCTATAACACAAACAGTTATGAACACATTTTGTATGTTATATGTATTATATACTGCATTCTTACAATAAAGTAAGCTACAGAAAGGAAAATATTAATAAATCATAAGGAAGAGAATATATATTTACTGTCCATTAAACAGAAGTGCATCATCACAAAGGTCTTCATCTTCATCTTCATGCTGAGTAGGCTGAGGTGGAAGAGGAAGGTGGGGGCATTGGCCTCACTGTCTCAAGGGTGGCAGAGGTGGAAGAAAGTCTGCATATAAGTGGACCCACACAGTTCAAACCTGTGTTGTTCAAAGTTCAACTGTAAAAATTCTGTCAACTTTCACGGTCCAATTTAAAGGATGCCTCTTTGAGTTGGTGAGTGCTTACATGCCATGCTCCATGCTAAATCCTTTAGGGGTATCATTTATTTTAATCTTTATAATCCCTCCTCTACGGTGGCCATAATAATTACTACTATTAAGAAGTAATGGTAGTACTCTGTGGTGCCAAGTATTTTACAGCATTACTTTATTTAACCTTTGCAACAAGCTAGCTTGTTATCCTCACTTTCAGATGAGAAAGGTGAGGCTCTGTATGTTACAGACTTAAGAACAACACCTTTGTGATCTCAATTTGAAACCCAGTTCCACCACTTGCATCTTTGTCTTCCTAAAGCATCAGTTTCCTCAAATGGTAGAGAGAGAGACAGACAGAGACAGAGAGACAGAGAAAGAGAGAGAGAGAAACAGAGTAGGAGAGAAACTAACACGAGAAACTAACAAGAGCTCTGTCATAGGGCTGTTTCAGCACTAAATGAAATCACCCACATCTAGCATTTAGCATAGCATCTGGCATACAATGTGACCTTGCCTAGTGTTAGCTATTATTCATTTTAGTCTTCCCCACAATATCTAGCATAGTGTTTTGCACACTGAAGCAACAGAAATGTATTAGTGATGAGAGAATATACTCTCATTTCCTAAAATAAATGTTTACAAGTCAATTTAGATATGTGATCTGCATCCTGTTAACTTCAGATCATTAGAACACAAGAATTTTGAGCACCACAAAGCCACTGTAGACATACTGCCTCTCTAGATTCCTCCTCTCTGGGCAGGGCATCTCTGAAGAAAGGCAACAGCTCCGGTCAGGGGCTTATAGATAAAACTCCCATCTCCCTGGGACAGAACAACTGGGGGTAGCGGCGGCCGTGGGCACAGCTTCAGCAGTCTTAAACGTTTCTGCCTGCCGGCTGTGAAGACAGCAGTGGATCACCCAGCACAGTGCTCAACCTCTGATAAGGGACAGACTGCCTCCTCAAGTGGGGTCCCTGATCCCTGTGCCTCCTGATGCGGAGACATCTCCCAGCAGGGGTCGACAGACATCTCATAAAGGAGAGCTCTGGCTGGCATCTGGCAGTTGCCCCTGTGGGATGAAGCTTCCAGAGGAAGGAGCAGGCATCAATCTTTGCTGTTCTGCAGACGCCGCTGGTGATACCCAGGCAAACAGGGTCTGGAGTGGACCCCCAGCAAACTCCATTTGGCCTGCAGAAGAGGGGTCTGTTAGAAGGAAAACTGACAAACAGAAAGCAATAGTATCAACGTCAACAAAAAGGAAGACCATGCAAAAATTCCATCCAAAGGTCACCAACACCAAAGACCAAAGGTAGATAAATCCACAAAGATGAGGAAAAACCAGCGCAACAAGGCTGAAAAGTCCAAAAACCAGAACACCTCTTCTCCTCCAAAGGATCACAACTCCTTGCCAGCAAAGGAACAAAACTGGACAGAGAAGGAGTTTCACGAATTGACAGAAGTAGGCTTCACAAGGTGGGTAATAACAAACTCCTCCAAGCTAAAGAAGCATGTCCTAACCCAATGCAAGGAAGCTAAGAACTTTGATAAAAGGTTAGAGGAATTGCTAACTAGAATAACCAGTTTAGAGAAGAACATAAATGACCTGATGGAGTGGAAAAACGTAGCACAAGAACTTGATGAAGCATACACAAGCATCAATAGCCAAATCGATCAAGCAGAAGAAAGGATATTAGAGATGGAAGATCAGCTTAATGAAATAAAGCATGAAAACAAGAATAGAGAAAAAAGAAGGAAAAGGAATGAATGAAGCCTCCAAGAAATATGGGACTACCTGAAAAGACCAAACCTACGGTTGATTGGTGTATCTGAAAGTGATGGGGAAAATGGAACCAAGTTGGAAAACATATTTCAGGATATTATCCAGGAGAACTTCCCCAACCTAGCAAGACAGGCCAGCATTCAAATTCAGGAAATACAAAGAACACCACAAAGATGCTCCTCAAGAAGAGCAACCCCAAGACACATAATCGTCAGATTCACCAAGGTTGAAATGAAGGAAAAAATGTTAAGGGCAAGCAGTGAGAAAGGTCAGGTTACCCACAAAGGGAAGCCCATCAGACTAACAGCAGATCTCTCGGCAGAAACCCTAGGAGCCAGAAGAGAGTGGGGGCCAATATTCAACATTCTTAAAGACAAGAATTTTCAACCCAGAATTTCATATCCAGCCAAACTAAACTTCATAAATGAAGGAGAAATAAAATCCTTTACAGACAAGCAAATGCTGAGAGATTTTGTCACCATCAGGCCTGCCTTGCAAGAACTCCTGAAGGAAACACTAAATATGGAAAAGAAAAGCCGGTACCAGCCACTGCAAAAACAAACAAAATTGTAAAGAATGTCGACATTATGAAGAAACTGCATCCACTAATGGGCAAAATAACCAGCTAGCATCATAATGAAAGGATCAGATTCACACATAAGAATATTAACCTTAAATGTAAACAGGATAAATGCCCCAATTAAAAGGCACAGACTGGCAAATTGCACAAAGATTCAACACCCATCGGTGTGTTGTATTCAGGAGACCCACCTCATGTGCAAAGGCACACATAGGCTCAAAATAAAGGGATGAGGAAGATTTATCAAGCAATGGAAAGAAAAAAAAAAAAAGCAGGGTTTGCAATCCTAGTCTCTGATAAAACAGACTTTAAAACCAACAAAGATCAAAAAAGACAAACAAGGGCATTATATAATGGTAAAGGAATCAATGCAACAAGAAGAGCTAACTATCCTAAATATAGATGCACCCAATACAGGAACACCCAGATTAATAAAGCAACTTCTTAGAGACCTACGAAGAGACTTAGGCTCCCACACAATAACAGTGGGAGACTTTAACACCCCACTGTCAATATTAGACAGATCAACGAGACAGAAAATTAACAAGGATATTCAGGACTTGAACTCAGCTCTGGACCAAGTGGACCTAATAGACATCTACAGAACTCTCCACCCCAAATCAACAGAAGATACATTCTTCTCAGCACCACATCACACTTATTCTAAAATCGACCACATAATTGGAAGTAAAACACTCCTCAGCAAATGCAAAAGAACGGAAATCATAACAAACAGTATCTCAAGCCACAATGTAATCAAATTAGAACTCAGGATGAAGAAACACACTCAAAACCGCACAACTACATGAAAACTGAACAACCTGCTCCTGAATGACTACAAGGTAAATAACAAAATTAAGGCAGAAACAAGTGTTATTTGAAACCAATGAGAACAAAGATACAGTGTACCAGAATCTCTGGGACACAGCCAAAGCAGTGTTTACAGGTAAATTTATAGCACTAAATGCCCACAGGAGAAAGAGGGAAAGATCTAAAATCAACACCCTAACATCACAATTAGAAGAACTAGGGAAGCAAGAGCAAACAAATTCAAAAGCTAGCAGAAGACAAGAAATAACTAAGATCAGAGCAGAACTGAAGGAGATAAAAAACCCTTCAAAAAATCAATGAATCTAGGAGCTGGTTTTTTGAGTTGACAAAACAGATAGACGGCTAGCCAGACTAATAAAGAAGAAAAGAGAGAAGAATCAAATAGGCACAATAAAAAATGATAAAGGGGATACCACCACTGGATCCCACAGAAATATAAACTACCATCAGAGAATACTATAAACATCTCTATGCAAATAAACTAGAAAATCCAGAAGAAATGGATAAATTCCTGGACACACACACCCTCCCAAGACTAAACCAGGAAGAAGTCAAATCCCTGAACGGACCAATAACAAGTTCTGAAATTGAGGCAGTAATTAATAGCCTACCAACCAAAGAAAAGCCCAGGACCAGACGGATTCACAGCCGAATTCTACCAGAGGTACAAAGAGGAGCTGGTGCCATTCCTTCTGAAACTATTCTGAACAATAGAAAAAGAGGGAATCCTCTCTTACTCATTTTATGAGGCCGGCATCATCCTGATACCAAAACCTGGCAGAAACACAACAAAAAAGAGAATTTCAGGCCAACATCCCTGATGAACATCAATGTGAAAATCCTCAATAAAACACTGACAAACCGAATCCAGCAGCACATCAAAAAGCTTATCCACCACCATCAAGTTGGCTTCACCCATGGGATGCAAGGCTGCTTCAACATATACAAATCAATAAGCGTAATCCATCACATAAACAGAACCAATGACAAAAACCACATAAACAGAACCAATGACTAAAACACTCCATAAGGTCGGTATTGATGGAACATATCTCAAAATAATAAGAACTTTTTATGACAAACCCACAGCCAATATCAAACTGAATGGGCAAAAGGTGGAAGCATTCCCTTTGAAAACTGGCACAAAACAAGGATGCCCTCTCTCACCACTCCTATTCAACATAGTATTGGAAGTTCTGGCCAGGGCAATAAGGCAAGAGAAAGAAATAAAGGTATTCAAATAGGAAGAGAGGAACTCAAACTATCTGTTTGCAGATGATATGATTGTATAGTTAGAAAACCCCATCATCTCAGTCCAAAAACTCCCTCAGCTGATAAGCAACTTCAGCAAAGTCTCAGGGTACAAAATCAATATGCAAAAATCACAAGCATTCCTATACACCAAAAATAGACAAAGAGCCAAATCATGAGTGAATTCCCATTCACAATTACTTCAAAGCAAACAAAATACCTAGGAATCCAACTTACAAGGGATGTGAAGGACCTCTTCAAGGGGAACTATAAACCACTGCTCAAGGAAATAACAGAGGACACAAACAAATGGAAAAACATTCCATGCTTGTGGATAGGAAGAATCAATATCATGAAAATGGCCATACTGCCCAAAGTAATTTATAGATTCAATGCTATTTCCATCAAACTACCATTGACTTTCTTCACAAAATTAGAAAATTCTACTTCACAGAATTAGAAAATTCGCAGAATTAGAAAAAACTACTTTAAATGTCATATGGAACCAAAAAAGTCCATATAGCCAAGACAATCCTAAGCAAAAACAACAAAGCTGGAGGTATCACGCTACCTGACTTCAAACTATACTACAAGGCTACAGTAACCAAAACAGTATGGTACTCATACCAAAACAGATATATAGACCAATGGAACAGAACAGAGTCCTCAGAAATAACACCACACATCTACAACAATCTGATCTTTGACAAACCTGACAAAAACAAGTAATGGGAAAAAGATTCCCTATTTAATCAATGGTGTTGGGGAAACTGGCTGGCCATACACCGAAAACTGAAACTGGACCCCTTCCTTAAAACTTATACAAAAATTAACTCAAGATGGATTAAATATTTAAACGTCAGACCTAAAACCATAAAAACCCTAGAAGAAAACCTAGGTAATACCATTCAGGACATAGGCATGGGCAAAGACTTCATGACTAAAACACCAAAAGTAATGGCAACAAAAGCCAAAATTGACAAGTGGGATCTAATTAAACTAAAGAGCTTCTGCACAGCAAAAGAAACTATCATCAGAGTGAACAGGCAACCTAGAGAATGGGAGAAAATTTTTGCAATCTATCCATCTGACAAAGGGCTAATATCCATAATCAACAAGGAACTTAAACAAATTTACAAGAAAAAAACAAACAGCCCCATCAAAACGTGGGCAAAGGCTATGAACAGACACTTTTCAAGAGAAGCCATTTATGCAGCCAATAAACATACGAAAAAAGCTCGTCATCAGGAAATGACAGATGCTGGCAAGGATGTGGAGAAACAGGAATGCTTTCACACTGTTGATGGGAGTGTAAATTAGTTCAACTATTGGGCAAGACAGTGTGGTGATTCCTCAAGGATCTAGAACTAGAAACACCATTTGACCCAGCAATCCCATTAGTGGGTATATACCCAAAGGATTATAAAACATTCTACTCTAAAGACACATGCACACGTATGTTTACTGCAGCATTATTCACAATAGCAAAGACTTGGAACCAACCCAAATGCCCATCAGTGACAGACTGGATAAAGAAAATGTGGCATAAATAAACCATGGAATACTATGCAGCCACAAAAAAGGATAAGTTCATATCCTTTGCAGGGACATGGATGAAGCTGGAAACCATCATTCTCAGCAAACTCACAGAGGAACAGAAAACCAAACACCCCATGTTCTCACTCATAAATGGGTGTTGAACAATGAGAACATATGGGCACAGGGAGGGGAACATCACACACTGGGGCCTGTCAGGGAGTGTGGGGCAAGGGAAGTGATAGCATTAGAAGAAATACTTAATGTAGATGACGGGCTGATGGGAGCAGCAAACTACCATGGCATATGTATATCAGTGTAACAAACCTGTACATTCTCCACATGTATCCCAGAACTTAAAGTATAATAAAAAATAAATAAAGTTTTCAAGGTTTCCCCATGTTTTAGCATGGACAAATATTTCATTTCTTTTTATAGCAGAATTTATTTTAAAAAACTATAATTTGAATTCAAACATTTATGGATTGCTCTCATTCATACATCTGTCCCTTGAGCTGCTACCATAAGCAACATACACTCCAGGAATAGTGAGGAGATGGTAACTGAAATGAACTTTTGAGAGAATGGAAAAACTGTTTGCTTGGAAACACTACTAGGAGATAGAAGCCTAAACTGTAATATTCAACTCAAGCACAGAGCTTACAACATTGGAAACTTGGTAATAATTAGCAGCCACCCCAAAAAACCTCCTTTATAAATGCTTAATAACTTTTTAAAATAAACTCATCTAGGTAAAAAACGATTTTTTTCAACTTTCTTATAATCAAAGGGATTCTACAATTACACACCTAAATTCAGAGTTTTACTTATTATTGATGCCTAAGTTTAGACAATCTCTATCAGGAAGCTTTCCTATATTTACATTCTTCCCTAGAAATCAATTTTAAAAGTCAAACTACTATGCTATTAACTATTCTGCTACATTAGGCATGTTGAAAGAAAAAAGTGACTAGGCCTAAAGGATATGTTAAAGCTGTCCTGAATATCTGTATAATACAGTCTCCATTTCTAGGACATAGTAAGTAAATGAATAAATAATATATGCACAATAAATACTTTTCAAATAAACATTTCAAAACATTCCCTGACCTCGTCTCTGAGAAATGAGAAGTGTTATGGAGAAACACAGTAAAGCCACCAGCCTTCTGAGGACATATGCTGTCTGCTACATCTGACACAGGTGGTCTCGGTTCATCTTCACAACAGCCTTGCAGGTGGGCATTACTGGGCCTACCTTACCAGAGACAGCCGGTTGAGAGAGCTCCTTTTAAATCATACCAACATTGTTGGTTTTCTTTTAATATTATGACAAGACCTTTGATTCAAAACAAAAAAATGTGTCCCATAAACCTGTCCAGTCTTTTCACAGTGGAAATAATGCCCTTGGAAAAAGAAATAAAAGGTCTGCAAATTGGATTAACATGGTTTAAAAAAGAAGGAAAAAAGTAACCCTTTTCCAAATTCTCTAGTCATATAGTGACTACTACAAGAATAAGAATATAAAATGCTTAGAAAAATAATCCTTTATTATTATATTTAATGATGAAACACTGCAGAATGCTTTATTAGTAGAAGCAAATAAGATAAACTGGCAGAGACTATGTATTTTTTAAATGTTTTTACTTTACTGGGGTACAAGTTATAATTTTACAAATTAATGACAAAATAATAAATTGTAATAAAAGTCACTCATTTTAATTTTATATTTTGATGAGTGTTCATAATTGCACACAATCTTATAATTCCCACCACATTCAAGATATATTAATAATAATACTATCACCCTAAAAAGTTTCCTGGTACTTTCTGTAGTCAAATGCCGTCTCTCAACTCCCAGCCCAGGCAATCACTAATCTGCTTTGTATCACTAGTTTTGCCAATTTTCATATAATGAAATTGAACAGTATTTATTCTTTTGAGTTTGACATCTTTCACTTAGCATAACTTTTTAAAATTTCATTAAGATTCAACATGTCTTTTCACGTATTAATATTTTATTCTTTTCGTTGTTACGTAATATTCAATAGTACGGACATACCATAATTAGGTTGTGTCCAGTTTTTAAGACTTTTATGAATAGCACTGCCATGAATATTCACACAAAGTCTGTATGAACATGTTCTCCTTTCTCTTCGACTAACACCAAGGAGTTGAACTGCTGAATTATATGGCAATTTTATGTTATCTTATATAACCATAATGTTTTCCAACTTGCATTCCCAACAAAAATGTATAAAGGTGCCAGTTGCTCCACATCGTCACCAGCACTTGGTATTCTCTTTTTAACTTTGGCCATTCCAGTGGGTATACAGTTGTATCGCATTGTGGCTTTAATATGCATTTCCTAGAAATTTCACATACTTTTGATCATTTACGTATCTTCTTTTATAACAGGTCTATACAAACCATTTGTCCATATTTTTATCGGGCTGTCTGTTTTGTATGTTGTAAGAGTTCTTCACGTATTCTGAGCACACACATTTCATTAGATTTTTGTTTTACAATATTTTCTCCCAGTCTATGACTTGCCTTGTTCCCCCATGTCTATCTTTCAAAGAACAAAAGTTTTAAATTTTGATTAAAATTTACCACTTTTTTCTTTTGCAGTTCATGCCTTCCATGTCTTTTAAAATGAATCTTTCCATAATCTAATGTCATGAGAGAAAATGGCAAAGGTTTCATTTCAAATCTTACAATTTAGAATTCATACATTCATTCAACATACCTTTATAAAGTAAGTGTTACATCAATTACACTTGGCTAGTAGCCTCTCCTGCCAAAAATCATTTCTTAATCAGAATTTTAAAGTACAACCAGGGTTAATAACTGATAGATTAGCCTCCATTTTTACATATAGCATAATGATAAAGGAAGGAAACCTAAAAAAAAAAAAAGAAAAGAAAAAAAAATACGTCTCAGCCTACTGTCTAGATTATCTAATATAATCATCATTTTAAAATCATAGGCAGTAGATACTATCACTACTTCTGTTTTAGCCTAATGATTAAGAATACGGACTCTGGAGCTAAACTGTCCCTGTTCAAATCCCAGCTCTACCATTTCCTGGCTAAGTGTCCTCGAAGACTTGTAATCTCTCTGTGCCTCAATTTCATCAGTAACACAGAGAAAAATATTAATAACTCACCTACCTCAAAGGATCCCATAAACATTAGTGACCTAACATGTGCAAAGCACTTAGGACAGTGCCTGTCATATAGTTAGCACTACGTAATTTTGACCTCCCCAATATTTACTTTATAGATAGCTAAAACGGATGACAGACATAACTTACTTGAGGGCAAAAAGCCACTAGTAGCTCTCAAAGTGTGGTCCCTACACCAGGGGCATCAACCTCACCTGTGAACTTACTAGTCATGAAAATTCTCTGGCCTACTTAAACCAGAAACTCTGGAGGTGGGATCCAACAATGTAATTCTCACAAAATCCCTGTAATTCAGACGTCCATTAAAAGTTCCAGAACCAGGGAAATGGAGAGAAGTCAGACACCAACACCCCCTCCTCGAGTCTGAAGGGATCAGCTTATAAGACATCAAGGAGGGGTGCGTGGTAAAGACCCTCTGCTGAGGAGAGGTTGGCAGCTTAGCTGAGGGGAGGCCCACCTACCTGTTGATATTAGCTCCAAGGGCGGGGTAACCACAGTGGAGGCTGGTGGTACGGCCTTAGCCCACAAGGCAAGAAGTCCTTGTTCTGCACATCCCCCAAGCCCACAAAGAGGAGAGTCCTGGTGGCAGTGTCTCACTCTTTAAGCCTCAGCTTATATATCATTTCTCAAAGGGGCATTCTCTCACCACCCTATCCAAAATAATTTTCTATCACTCCCACAGTCTTCACCTCATCATTTGATTTTCCTCATAACACTTTCACAACAATGTTTTCATTTACTTGTTGACTTTTTTGTCTGTCTCTACAGTAAGTAAGATACAGGTAGATCAACCCAAAACATCTATTTGGCTGGTTTACATACCTCTAGCACTCAGCACAGGGCCTGGAATACAGCAGGAACCCAATAAATATCTGGATAATGGATACATAAATGAATATCTAACAAAATTGGACTTTTCTGATACTGACTTGAAAATGAGAAATAATAAATTTTTAAGGGCCTCTCTAGGATATCTTGCAAAACATCGGTCCTATGAAATCAGTGTTTTAAGATCAAAAGGTAAGCTGGATGGAGGAATAGATATCAAGTGTCTGACTGAGTTTATCAGTAATCATGACATTATGCTAGGCACTTCATTACATGCTACAACTCCATAAAGCACCCACTTAAGTTGTTCTGAATATGTTAATAACTTCTGAGGTTATTATCCCACTCTTACTGGTGAGGAGGTTAAGGCTCAGAAAGGACAAGACACTTGCCTAAAGGCACATGGCTAATAAACAAAAGAAACAGGATTCAAACCACACTTGTGTGTCCAAAGATAATGTTGTTGCCACTATTTCCTTGTCCTGAGGAAGGCCAGGGTGGAATTCTGTCTTTTATATGAATTTATTCATTCAAAGATGTTATGATGCAGTTCCTAGCTACAGGAGTTCCTGACTAAGTAAAGAACACAGACATAAAAGCAATAATAAACAGCACAAGTGCTACAAGGGAGCTATAATCAGACGTTTATGGGAATTCAGACAACGTCCCCAGAGTTCCAAAGCAGCGTCTTACGTAAGACTGGGAATTTAAGAATACTCTCCTTGGGCCTGAATCTGATGGTCATATTCCAACCATTTCCATTTTCATTCCTTTACTCACTTAATAAGCTTCGTTAATAAAATATGTGGCTAAAGTTGTGCTTTGGTCTTAACTTTGGGCTGAAATATATCATATACCCTGAATTCACCATTAAATATTTGTGCTCCTGTCCCAAAGCTATCAAACCAAGATGCCACCATTTACTGCAAACTCCACTCAACAACTTCAGTTCTTCTCAGAACAGAAGACACCATCTGAGTCATAAATACTTCATGCACTAGGTTCACCTTTGATATTCCTTTCCCTTCCGGGCAACTGGCAGGTTAGAGCAAGTATCCTACTACAAGCAAATTGTAAGAAAATTTAGCAATAACAACACATCACACATGAAAGGACTTCTTTTTATGCTAGTATCCAACACAGTAGGATTACTGTAATGAATTTTAAACAATAAAGAAAACCACCCAGGAAAAGCAGGGCAGGCAATTGTTTTAACAATAAATAGAGAACTGGCCTTAATTTTGGTTTGGGCATTAAAGATTAAACCAAGGATTAGGTAACTAGTACGTTCTGTGGACACAAGAGTAACAAGATTTGAATTAAATATCCACTTAAAATCATTTCCCAGAATAATATAAAAATTCCAGTTGATATAAGGGTGAGGGTTATTAACTCTATGGCTAGTAAACTCGCACAATGGGAAAACAATTTTCCTGGATCAAAAGAAAATGATACCTATTTTCCCTTAACATTATCAGAACAGCAACACTGCTGGAAGTTGTATTGTGGCATGACTCCAGTAGTGAAGAAGGTCATTTTGTAAAGCTATAATCAACGTGGAGAATGGAATGATGGATCAGGTTATGCCATGCTCTTATCCATCATAGGGTTTCCTTACACAAACAGTTTAGCAGGAAGGGCAATATAATATTGTTTGGAAAGATGGGAGTTTTGGGTGTGGGATAAATGCTGGAAATTCCAGATAGGTCAGGCAGGTTATTAGAACACAGACCATTCATCCATTACCTAACATTCCCATGCTGCCCACAGTGGCAAGTTCTGTGCTAGGACCTAGAAATGCAGTCATAAGATGCACTTGGTGCTTCTCAATCCAAGGTTAACCTGTGCTAGATACTTCTTCTTAAGTAACTCTTTGCAAACTCCATCATTAATATTCCATACACAAGCACCTGCATATTTGTCCACACACTGAGAAACCCCAACTTCTAACTCCAGTTATATTAAAAAGCATGGCATGCAGATATAAGATAATCAAACTTTGTGCCTAGGAAGCAAAGCTTCAGTGTGGCTGTACTTGAATACCTTGGCAGGTCTTGGGCCCACATGCAGCTTGGACACTGCATTTAGGACCTCTTGGTTACTTGCTGCTGTGACCAGGCTGATAAATGGAGGTTAGAGAAAATAGAAACTGCCATTTATGTGGCTTTTATCCTTCCAAACCTTCCAGTAATACTCAACTTGAGTTGGAAGCAACCAGGAAATCCTCAGAGAGCCTTAGGATGTCATTTTTCTCCCTTGTGCCTGAACCCCTAGGGGCATCACAGCTGACTCCAAGAGACATTCCAAGGAGATAACATAGACCAGCCAGATTTCCTCTGTTGGGTACACTCAGAGCAACCAATCTCACAGCAGGCACATGCCTTCCAGCTTAAATAGGTGCTCTGTGAGGTCAAGAACAGTGCATCCCGAACCCCAGGAGGCATGTGCTGGATACCTTTTAGGCACTTAACTCTGTATTGAGCTCTTACAGATAAAGCAGTTATCTTTATAATAAAGGACTCCTGAATGAGCCAGCCACGTGCTCAACTCATCACATCTTTCTTTTTCACTTCCTTCCAGTTAGAAATGCTCAAATATTCTTTGAAGGTCTCTAAGAACTTGCATGGAATCCATCTAAATGTCCATCAATGATAGACTGGATAAAGAAAATGTGGTACATATACAACATGGAATACCATGCAGCCATAAAAAAATGAGACCATGTCCTTTGCAGGGACATGGATGAAGCTAGAGACCATTATCCTTAGCAAACTAATGCAGGAACAGAAAACCAAATACCGCATGTTCTTACTTGTAAGTGGGCGCTAAACGATGAGAACACGTGGACACATAGAGGGAACAACATGCACTGGGGCCTACAGGAGGGTGGTAGGTGGGGGCAGGGAGAGGATCCAGGAAAAATAACTAATGGGTACTAGGCTTAATACATGGGTGATGAAATCATCTGTACAACAAACCCCCATGACACACATTTATCTATATAACAAACCTGCACATCTTGCCCACGTATCCCTGAACTTTAAAGTTAAAAACAAACAAAAGGAATGCTCAAATAACTACTTGCATCACAAGTACTGGCACTGAATCCTATACTACCCCACAGAAGTTTCCATCACATTATAGCATCAGAATGCTTACCCTTCCCTACCCAGGGCCCTGCCACAGGCTCCAAGAGCCACAGATTATGTATGTATTGTGTGGTTCTGTAATTCCCAGGGCCAGAAGAGTGTCTGCTCAAAAGCTGTTGGCTGACTCAGGTGCCCAAAGTCATCTTCTGTGCTCCCTTCACTGAAGACATATAAAGGAAATGAACAAACCATAAATAAACCAAGTCACAGATTAAGAGAAGAAAGAATGACAAAGCTAAACTGACCTTGGTTTTTAAGCCTTAAAGAACACCTAGAAATATTTAAATGATTTTCCCAAGTCAAAAAATTTAGTAGTAGAACCAAGAACAAGAAGCTAAGTCTCTAGTGGTTGACAACGAATGGGGTATTATACTAGGCATAGCAAGAAAAGAGGCATATTATTTCAGGGGGTCTGGAAACACCCCACTTACAAACATCTTTACTTCTCCAAATGGCCAACATCTTTTACTTCAACATCAGAGAAGACAAAAAGCAAAACCTATTGTGGAGTTTAGGTTATTTCTATTCTCTTCTTTGTGATTTTCTGTATTTTTCTGATTTCTCATAGTTAAAAGGAATACTCTGGTAACAAGAAGAAAATATGTAACTATCCAAGAAGATGTATGCATCATATGTATCATCATCACTGCAGTTTTGAGTTAGTATGGACCAGGCATTGCACTCAGCTCTTCACTAGTGTTAACCCATACAACCTCCACAGCCACCTGAGGGTACTTTGTGGTCTCCATCATACAGATGAGGATACTCCCTTCAAGAGCCCAAAGTCCCAAAACCAGCCAGGACTCCACATAAAGAGTCTGAGTCCAGAACCGGCATTCTTTACTTCTGCGCTCTATTGCTTTATGCAAGGTATACACAACTAAGCTCAAGGCTTTTGTGAGCAGGAAGAGGGACATGGTCATTCAAGATACATATCACGGCAGTGGAGAAAGTGCAGAAAGGGGTTGCCAAAGGACACTGAAGGCACACTTGCATAACTCAAAACTTTTAGCTTCCTAAAGGACTTGGATACTTAGAAATATTCTTTCAGCTGAAGATACACCTACTCCCCAAAAAGATTTTAGAAAATACTCAAAAGGACATATAGCAAAATGGACACAGTGTTCATTTCAGCTTCAGAAGATACACAGATGAAAGCCTGCTGTTTTCAGCCTTTATTTCCCAGAAGTTTAAGAAGACTGTCAAATCCTCTTCATTCAATTTCATTTCACGGACCCAGGATCCTACATATCTGATTTGTAAAAATAACTTCAAAACTCTACTACAAATGTGCTAAAACACTAAAGAACACGTTGGTGCAAAAAAAAGAAAAAGAAATGGCTTTTAATCTCACCATAACTTATTACAGCTATTTACTTTTTTATATTAATATTATTTTGACCATATGCAAAAAATTTAGGACACTTGTGCAGTACCGAGATCATTTCGTATTTTGCTTTTTCATTTAATACATATTAAGTAGTTACCCATGCTTTTACATGGATGACTTTTTAACGTCACTGGCAGCAGTGCAGCCATTGAGAGTAGTATCCTCCCACAATGGACGTGCACATCAATGGACTGGGCTTGCAGTAACACCAAGTGATTTCTAGTCCACTCCTGCCAAGAAGGGCAGGTACCCACACTCATCATGGCGTCTCATTCTACTGGCATTCCCACATGGTTGTGAAATCAAAGTTCCCTTCCCAGATTGCCCAGTTCCCCTCCTGAGGGTACACTCACTTGAGAAACAAGACCTCTATCAGAAGCCACTGAAAAGGCTTAGTTGACAAAGTGAAAGGCAATGTGGAAGACCAATGATGGCTGATCCAGGAGAGGAAAAGTCAAGGCTGGTAGGTTGCAGGCTCCAAGGGATAGTTCATTAATACTGGCAGCTCCTCTACAGAACTCCAAACTACTTTTGTCCTCAGGCTAATACTCTCCTTTTTTCATAAAACTTGTTTCAGCAATAAGTATCAAGTAATAAAACACCACAATCCGTTACCTGTTTACAACAAAACTGGACCAATTCAATTTAATTAGCAGAAGCTCCTGACAGAATCTTTTTCAGGGAAGCTCCAAATATCAGGGACACATTGAGAGCACAAAATCTTCAGGATGCATTAAGAACATCCATGCACTAAAGCTAAAAGCTTGCCTGTCACTTGTGCTCTGGTTGGTTAGAATAACAAAAACTATTTCTAGAAGTATAAAACAGAATATTATTTCAGGGCCATAAAAACAACTGTGACCCAGAAATTCCAAATTTAAAGTCCAAATTTAATTAAAGGATGTAATCATTAAAAGAAAAACATAGGCAAAAATTTGTTCCCTATAACATCATCTACAATTTCAAATAACTGGATGGAATCTAAATTCTAAGAATATGGGCATGCTCACAGTAAATCACCCGGACAGTCCAATATGTAGCTTTGACAGTGACGTTTGTATAGTATATGGGAAAATGAAAACAGTGATTAGATACATAATAAAAATCAAAATAATTACTGTAGTTCCAATAATTCTGCTTTGTAGCTATGTCGGCCAAGATGGAAAGAACATGCAAAACTAAAAACAGTTGTGTTAGAGATTGTGCATTTTTTAATTATTTTTCTCTACTGCCATGGATAGGTTGTTATTATGACAAAAGACCAACTTCTTTGTAATATTTCACTTTATTTTTTTGGTACTAAGATTTAACTAATTTTAAAATTCAAGGACAATTTTAACCCAGCATTAAAGCAAATGGCATTCATTAATTAGTGTTACACTAACACTAATTATTGATTTTTCGCCCAAAATGTATTGAGGAAATTATGTTTTATGTGGTTAAGAAAGCCCATAAGGTATCTTAAAACCTTTCCAGAAATAACCCTGAAAAGCAGATACTGAACCCTAAAAGGAAAATTCTTTTTCCAAGAAAATTAAGACTTTTAACATGCCCAGAAAGGAATTATCAGATACATTTCAAAACCATAACAAAGTATTGACATTTTTTAGGTCAATTTCAAAAAGTAAACATCAGCAAGTATGCAAGGAGCAGGCCTGAAGTTATCAATAAGCCAACCTCTTTACTTTTCAAAGCTATGGATTGGGAGATTAAAAGGCACATTTTCAGAAAAAGTATAGGAAATTATTAAGTTTGCAGAAGATGATGGAACGTGGGGAGAATAAAGGATATTTTAAAGCCCCACTGAACCCAAAATACTATGCATGGGGGTGGTATTCAAAACATTTAACCTTAGGGCCTTCAAAGCACTGACTCACCAACATTGTCATACAGCCCAGCTGATGTGAACATCCAGTATGATGGGCTTTGCTTTCTCCAGGATAGAAACCACTCACCTACAAATTGAGTCCTTATATTTTCCATCTACAGAACTGCCAGAAACCTTGTTTGGTGGGTTTACATTACAATAAAGCCCAGAAAAGAATGACACAAGAAATATCTGCAGGAACAGTCGTTAGAATGGCCAAGTTCACCAAATACACCCTATGCCTGAGCAAGAGAGGATGTCAGAACACTACACTGTGGTTTTTATTTTAACTACATGCTATGAAAGCAAGAACTGCACCTTCAAAGCCGACTCTCCTCTCAACATCCCTCCATAGGGGGATGGATGAGAGAAAACACAGAACAATGTTTCCTTGAACCCTTGGAAACTGCTCTGCTGATGAAACAAGCCTACAAATGTGAAATATAAAACTTAATATTAGGTTGGTGCAAAAGTAATTGCGGGTTTTTTCCTCTATAGCGTCACCGTCTCTATGCTATAACTCAAATTAAAACTAGATATCAAGCAATCACTGCATGCATAGGCTCGGGACATTTTTAATGCTATCAAACATCACATTAAATCTATTGCTACTTATCTGTCCTCCCCATCATCCTAATTGGATCCTTATGCTGAACACTCTTGTTGTCTTAAGACAACAAGAAAAGGCAAAAAGTCATACAGCATGTGCCTTTTGCTTTTTAACCACCTACCACATTCTGCCCTTTCCATCCAGTCTACTTGACATCACTCCTAGCTTTGATATGTGTGACCACTTGCAGGCTTCCAACAAATGGAGTTTTTTTTTTTCTTTTTTTTTTTTGTGTGTGTGTGTGTAATACAAGGTGAAAAACACTTATGTACAACCAGAGCCGTACCCAGAAGTATCCAGTTTACACTCAGTAACAGTCACAGGAATACTGTTTTTTGGAAGACTGTTATGAAACGAAAGGCAGTATGTTAGCAATTTGTGAATGAAAAATTATTTCCATCACCTTATTATTAGCACCATTCATTCATTCAATAAATATTTCAGAGCTTTCGTTATAAAAAGACTGGCAAAGGTACTGTATACCTTTCTAACTACCACAAACTCAGCAACTCATGTGCTCACTTATTGCTCAAAAATATTCATTGAATTCTAATTATATGTTAGATTCTAAGAACATGAACAAAGCTATAACCCTGATTTCCAAAAGCAGTGATTCTGAGGCCAGTTTAAATTTGAGAGTCACTTGCAAAATATGAGGCTTTTTATGTCTGTCCCCAAGAGATTCTGCTCCAGTAAGAATGGCACATTAACCAGAAACGTGCCACTTTTTCAAGCATCTCCATATGATTCCATTACAGGAGGCCTGGGAACCACATTTTAAACAGTGGTGTAAGAGAACCCGAAATATATACAGAAAAAAATAGTTGCTGAATATTTGAAAGTCCAAATCCATGGCATAAACAGGACTACAGAACTTTCTGGACTGAGACACCTGGACACAGGTATATGCAGAAGTTAGGCCTTGTAGTAGCCCATCAATGAAAAGTGAAACCTGGATAAACAGGAAACAAACAGGCTTAATGCAATCTGAAAATGTTCTCTGAATATAAGACAAGGGAATCCATGAAAAATGGCAAGGATATAGTGCTAAATAACCAAAAATCAATATGTTTGTTCTTTAAATCCCATTTTCCCCAAACTATCCTTTAGTTAGGAAAACACTTATGTACAACACAGCTGTATCCACAAGTATCCAGTTTATACTCAATAATAGTCACAAGAATATTGTTTTTCGGAAGAATGTTATGAAATGAAAGGCAGTATGTTAGCAATTTGTGAACAAAAAATTATTTCCATCACCTTAATAGCACCATTCATTCATTCAATAAATATTTCAGAGCCTTCATTATAAAAAAGGCTGGTGGATCCACCCAAGCTGCATGGATCTAACAGACATGATCTCACAATTTTAGGAAAAATACTTGCACACTATATTTCATTTCTATCATGAAATCATAATAATTTATCAAAATTAAAACACAATGGGAATTTCATACAACCCCTTTGTTTAATAACTACACAATCTGAGGGCCACAAAGGCCTTGTGACTAGTCCAGATCACACACTTCATGGAAGGCAGAACTGGGGCTAGAACCCAGGTCTCCCGCCTCCCAGCCATCCAAACTCCATGCAGTCCTCATACTATAAAGGTCAACATCCCAATTCATCTAAGTCCTCTGCAAAGGCCACATCTTGAACTCTAATGCAGTTTCCTTCTGTTTGATAGAAGGCATCAGGAAAAAAAAAAAAAAGGTAATTTAATTTTCTAGAAATTAATTAAAACACGGATCTTTATAAACAGTTGGTATTATGTATCACCGCATGCTGTGCTAGGGTGAGTGTTACTTCTAAAAATACTAAAGCTTCTTTGATGGAATTGGATCCAGTATCAATTTTTGGCTGGCAACCTATGCAAAGCCTTGCTTCACACTGAAGATCTATAAAAGGGCAGCTGGCAGGATTTTACCCGTTAATACTTAGTGCCCAATATACAATTCTCCCTTGAGCTAGAAAAAAATCTACCCAGAACTTTTTGGTTGAAATTAAAGCTACCCATTAAAAAAAATAAATACATAAAAAAGCTACCTATTAAAAAGAAGAAAAAAAAGCCTCCAAGACAGCTACTAAGGCATCTAGCTCTAAATGTATGCTGTTAACAAGACTTAAATGTTAGACCTAAAACCATTAAAATCCTACAAGAAAACCTAGGCAATACCATTCAGGACATAGGCGTGGGCAAGGACTTCATGTCTAAAACACCAAAAGCAATGGCAACAAAAGCCGAAATTGACAAATGGGATCTCATTAAACTAAAGAGCTTCTGCACAGCAAAAGAAACTACCATCAGAGTGAACAGGCAACCTACAGAATGGGAGAAAATTTTTGCAACCTACTCATCTGACAAAGGGCTAATATCCAGAATCTACAATGAACTCAAACAAATTTACAAGAAAAAAAACAAACAACCCCATCAGAAAGTGGCCGAAGGACATGAACAGACATTTCTCAAAAGAAGACATTTATGCAGCCAAAAAACACATGAAAAAATGCTCATCATCACCGGCCATCAGAGAAATGCAAATCAAAACCACAATGAGATACCATCTCACACCAGTTAGAATGGCCATCATTAAAAAGTCAGGAAGCAACAGGTGCTGGAGAGGATGTGGAGAAACAGGAACACTTTTACACTGTTGGTGGGACTGTAAACTAGTCCAACCATTGTGGAAGTCGGTGTGGCGATTCCTCAGGGATCTAGAACTAGAAATACCATTTGACCCAGCCATCCCATTACTGGGTATATACCCAAAGGACTATAAATCATGCTGCTATAAAGACACATGCACACGTATGTTTATTGCGGCACTAGTCACAATAACAAAGACTTGGAACCAACCCAAATGTCCAACAACGATAGACTGGATTAAGAAAATGTGGCACATAGACACCATGGAATACTATGCAGCCATAAAAAATGATGAGTTCATGTCCTTTGTAGGGACATGGATGAAACTGGAAACCATCATTCTCAGTAAACTATCTCAAGGACAAAAAACCAAACACCGCATGTTCTCACTCATAGGTGGGAATTGAACAATGAGAACACATGGACACAGGAAGGGGAACATCACACTCCAGGGACTGTTGTGGGGTGGGGGGAGAGGGGAGGGACAGCATTAGGAGATATACCTAATGCTAAATGACGAGTTAATGGGTGCAGCAAAACAACATGGCACATGGATACATATGTAACAAACCTGCACATTGTGCACATGTACCCTAAAACCTAAAGTATAATAATAAATAAATTAATTAATTAATTTAAAAAAAACTCTACTTCTCTTACCTTAAGATCTTTAAACCAAAATGTCTGAAGAAGGCAAGGCAAGCCACATTTCATCTGGTAGACCCAGTTATGTATACTTACACAAACAGATAAATGTGCATGCACATACACACACACACACACACACACACCCAAAATATAGTTATCTGGGCATCTCCAGAACTAGAGATGCATTTTTAAGCTTGACACTGCATTTGAGAAATAGATTAATGCTCCTACTCTACTTCCAGCCAATCAAAAGATTGTGGGGTTACAGAGAAGAGTTAGATACTTCGTGAATGTCCACGTGCCAGTAACAATGCTAAACGTTTGATCCATTCTGGCTCATTTAAGATACAGTCTATTATTTTGAATGACATAATCATGTTTTAAAGAAGAAACTGAGACTCCGGGTAACTTCACCAGGGTCTCACAGTCACATCTCAGATATTTAGTGTTTTGTACCCTACGCTGCAAAAAAGAGAAATCACTCCTCTGACCCAAAAGAACTTAGAGCTCTTAAATCTCTGTGAATCATCATCACAACCACTCTGCACTCAACAACACCAGGAGAAAAGTAAGAAGCCTGAGACATGAAGAGGGTAAAACACAACAGAGAGGAGGGTAAAGACAACTCTTCCCAGACCACTGTTATAATGAGTCACTAGAGCAGTAAAAATATACAGTCCCCATGGTTTGTGTGCAAAGAGCCACACAGCCTCTCTGGATGCCAGGTGTCTTTTCAGCTAATGCCATCTGGAACCTCTATCTCAGGAGGTTCACCTGGGTTTTATCCTTTGTCTACACAGTTACCACAGAGGGATGAAGGGGCAGGGTAGGATGACAAACACCTTTTCGAAATGCCATCAGAGCACAGCCACAGCAATTTATTTTTTAATTTATTCGTAGCATTTCATAGAAATTATACTCTCAGAATTAAAATTTCTCATGCCAATGTGACATTAAAAACACCTTGTAATAATGATTACTTTATTATTTGTGATTTTAAAAGTCAAATAACAGACAGGGTCTGCTTGCTAACACTTGATGTCTGTTACTTTTCACCGTAGCTAAGAAGGTCACAGTTTCAGGTCTTTACTTCCAGAAGAGCTCTTGGGTGGGCCAGGAATGAAGAACCCAGCAAAGCGATTAGGGATCCAGCACCTTCTGAGAACTCTGCCATTATTCCCCAAAGATCAAGCTAGCTCTCTGCCTCATAGGAAGATGAGCTATAGGTGGGCTCTGGGCACTAAGCTTTGGAGCAATATATGGCGCTGCAGGATGAAAAGAGGGAACAGGACAGGATGGTGTCTCATTGGTGAGTGCTAATAAAAACAGCATCTGATGTTTTTATTCCTTGAGTGTATTGAAAGAACTCTGGCTTTGGAATCTGGCAGTTTTTACCAGCAGTCCCAATTCTTCCATTTAGTAAGTTAAACATGTTATTCAGTCTTTGGCATCTCCAATACAGGGTAGTTGTGACAATTAGACGAGGAGAGGTACATCCAGCACACGACCAGGGCCTGACAGAAAGTGGAGGTTAAAGAAGATTATCCTGGCTCAGACCTGCTCAGGGAACCAGTAATGGGGGAGGGGAAACTGGGCCAGCCCCCAAATGTTGCAGTTAGAAAGGAGACTATTTTCAAGGCCTCCTCTTCCTCGACTCTTCCACAAATTAAAGTGCTCAGATATCTATGAGAGACACAGGAGGTAAAGGCAGTTCTCCAAAGGAACGTGAAGAAGACATATTGGAGGCCATGCTTTGGAGAGAGGCTGTCAAATGCCCACAAGAATCTGCAGAAAGCTATGGGAGCCATTCCTCCAAAAAATGCGTTCATACAAACATATAACATTTTGCATCTAATTTCAGGGAGTCCACAGATCCTTACACATTCCTTATTCAATGGCCTTCGATTTACTGGTAAAGGTTACCTGATATGTCTTAAAGTAACTGCACTAGACTGCCATTGTTTTACTCTTTAAAAAAATAAAAAATTATTACTGCCATTTAAAAAATCCATGAGCAGGAAGATTTTAACAAAATAACAAAATCAAAAATAGAGCAGGAAATAAAAGGGAGATGAGGACACAGTCCAACTAAGACCTTAATGAAGCCACACCTCTGGCCCAGCGAGGCTTCTAGAAGGGGCAGCTGTGTGATCCTCTAACCTCAGACTGGCTCCTCAACTGTCCCTCAGAGAGGTCCCTGTCCCCCCCACATGCTCCTGCCATTCCCAACCATGGCCTCAGGCCAGAGCAATCTTAAAGCACTTACATGAGCTCATATCCCCTTGACATATGGAGGCAATAAAAGAAGCAGGTGCCAGGTGGAGGTCAGACCCATCCCGGACCCACACCTGCCGAGGCACAAACATGGGCTCCCACAGGCTCCATCTGCTGTGTCCTGCGGCCAGAGCCTCCCTCTGGGAACCAAAACCAGAGAGCCAAGTGGACACCTCCCCAGCCTCACAAGACAGTCCATCAGCTCAGGTAGGGAAGATGAGATGAGGAAGACTGAAGTAAAGGACAAGGAGAAGAAAACAGCTTTTCTGCTCTGCTTCATCAACCACAGTCAGTGGGACCGATGCTGTCACACGGTTTTCTCTAATTGCCTTGAGGTAAGCCTGGGGTTTAGGACATACCTCCTGGGACAGGTTTCCCATGAAGACACAAAGTGACCTCAGCCTCTGTTTCACACTGAAAAACGATACCCCCAATATGTGAAGCTTCAGACAGGAAGCTGATTAAGAAGAAGAAATCTACCCCACCTGCTACCCTGCCAATTCCTGTACCTAAGCTGCTTTCGCAGGGCTCATTTTTCTTCTTCAGTTTTTGACTAAGACAGGAAGAAAGCACTAACAGGCAGAAGTGCCAAGTTGAAGTTCTGGTTCTGCCACTTACTAGCTCTTTGCTGCTAAGGAAAAGAGACTAACTTTCCCCATTGGAAACGTACTCTCTTTGCCTTGTTTCCTTGTCTGTAAAATAGAATTGATCTCTGCCTGATTATCACACAAGGTATTGTCCAGAGGATCCCATGAGATGAGAAAAGTAGGAATGCGTTTTAAATAGCTCCATCCTGGTAAGGAAGTGTCAGAAATCATCAGGTGACTTGCAAGTTAGGAGGCAATGAAAGGAGGTGGACTGTAAAAAACGAACTGTGTGTTGCCACAGTAGTAATTCTGCTCATTCGATAACAGCAATACGAAGTGGGGCGTCTGGACCAGGATTCAATCAACAACAAATGTGGACTATGTGGCCTCTGCAGGCTGCTCCCACCAAGGGAACCAGAATATCATCCACTCACCACCTCCCCCTGCCCATTCACACAGGATGAACCAATGTTAAAGGGGCACCTACAGAGCATGGTGAGACGAGAAGACAACTAAAAATGCAAGCATGAGAGAGTGCCAAAATGTGCGTGTTCATTAAAATGCAGGCCAGCCCCCTCCAAAAGAAGTATGGCCAGAGGGCAAGGGACACAATCTGTCAGGCCAACTCTAGCCAAGGTTTACAAACAAATTAAACACAAGAACAATTTTCATCTCACTCACACTCTGAACAGATATTCTTCACTTAACAACTGCATATCAAAATTGTTCTTCCTCAGTACCCCAACATTTCCACTTGACCCAACATCTACCAAGAAATGGATAGTTCTCAAAGCCTGGGCCTAACACTTCACACAGCACAGAGGCTCATGGAAGACACAGACCATACTGCCTACACGCTTTCTCCACTAAAAGGAATCTGGGATCTTCAAAGGAACGGATGGCTCCAGGGCTAGAGTATACACAAGATGAGCGCAATCACACTGTTATGCCAGAAAGTGAAAAATTTGTCAAAAATAACTGATGGGAACATGCCACATGGACACAGGGGCCAGCTTGAAGGGGCCCCCACTAGCCAACTCAAATTTGACTGAGGGCTCAAATTGAGTACAGTGGTAAATTATGAACCAATGGAAAACGGGAACTCATGAGTGCACACAAAAAATAAATAAATAGAAATGATATGAGACTCTTGCTTACAGCAGAATGTCGAAGGCTGAATGGTAAACATGGAAAGAGCACAGAGATGGAAAATCATGTTTGCGCACCTATCACTGTAAAGACTGGACCCAGTAATAATCATCAATGGATGCTAAATCTTGCACTGATTTTGAGGAGAAGGAGGAGATCTATACGACCTTACAGTAGCTCCCCATAGACCACTTATTGCAAGGGAAGAAAGAGAAAACAATAATTATATAATCAAGAAACTAGACAACACTGTGAAGGGATGTTCAAAATCATCGCCACCAATGGGCATAAGGTGCCTGCAGGTTGGACATCCTGGCAAGGACACAACATCACTATGCAATATTCCAACTGAGACTACATTACCCTGAATCTAATCATGAGGCAATAACAACCTCAAACTGAGAGCCACTGCATTTTTAACGGGCAGGATGCAGTCTTAAAAATGAGATAAACCAAGGCTGTGCAAATGTTTCAGATTAAAAGAAACGAACGAATGAAATAAAATGAAGTATTTGACCCCAGACTAGAACCCGTATGAGAAAAATATTATTCAAAATGTCATTGGGTTAACTGGTTAATTGGAATATGAATATTAGATCTGATTTTTTAAATTGTATCAAGGTTAAATTTACTCAAGTTGATAATAGTGCTGTGGTTATAGTATAAGAGAATATCCCAATTCTTAGGAAATAAATACTTAGGTAATTAGAAGTACAGGGCCACAGTATAGTAACATAGCCTCAAAATGGTTCAGAAAAATAAATGGTGGGTGGTGTGTGTGTGTGTGTGTGTGTGTGTGTAGGAAATTATAAAGTAAATAGAGTTAAATATAAGAAAAGGTGAATTCGATAAATAAATGAACAAGTATTTTTTGTAATTTTTTTCTGTAAATTTGAAATTATTTCCAAACAAAAAGAAAATGCAAACAAAAAACACATTGAACCTTCATTCTCCAGTTACATTTTTCTTGAAACATTGTCCGGTCTTAACTTTCAGAACATCAGTCTCTTCTGGATTTCCTACCTTCTCTCTGACTTGTCCTTCACAGGCAACCTTCTTCTTAATTTATTCCCTAAGACTGATAGGTCATTTTGTTCTCAGTCTACACACTACCCTATATAGAATCTAATTCCATTTGAACTACGTAAGTACACAACACCTAGGGCCATATATCCAACAACTCTACTTTCTGAACCTCGCCAGCTAGCTTCTCACAAGCTTCTCCTATGGACAGGACACATCTTCTACATCTGGCAACATTCAGACGTATAGTAGGGACCTTAAACACCAGAGACTAACCTCTCATCCCTCACCCTTACCACTAAGGGGCCCACTCGGATGGAAGGACAAGGGGAAAGAACAGAACCAGGGCTTTATTTCACACTTCCAAACAGTGAACTAAAGGAGAACAAATGCAAGGAAAGGAAAGGGGAAGGGGAAGGGGAAGGTGAACGGAAAGGGAAAGGGGAAGGGGAAGGGAAAGGGAAAGGGAAAGGAAAGGGAAGGAAAGGAAGGAAGGAGCAGGTACAATTTCATTCTGCCATATTATAGCAAGCATAGTTCTTACTCTCAAAAACTGCGGCAGAGGACTGGCAGTCTTTAAGTCTTGGTTTTCAAGCCCCAAACACATACCCTGCCAACGGAGTGACCAAAAGGTCAGGCTCAGGGTCTATTATTCTTTACTTACCGTGCCTGCTCTGACTTCCTCATTTTGAAATTAAGGACATCGAGAGCACCTACCTACCAGCCCACTTTGTCAGAGAATAAGACAAACCTAGGGTCACATAAGAAAACCACAGGTTGCATAAATGTCTTCTTTTGAGAAGTGTCTGTTCATGTCCTTTGCCCACTTTTTGATGGGGTTGTTTGTTTTTTTCTTGTAAATTTGTTTGAGTTCATTGTAGATTCTGGATATTAGCCCTTTGTCAGATGAGTAGGTTGCAAAAATTTTCTCCCATTCACTTGGAACCAACCCAAATGTCCAACAACAATAGACTGGATTAAGAAAATGTGGCACATATACACCATGGAATACTATGCAGCCATAAAAAATGATGAGTTCGTGTCCTTTGTAGGGACATGGATGAAACTGGAAAACATCATTCTCAGTAAACTATCGCAAGGACAAAAAACCAAACACTGCATGTTCTCACTCATAGGTTCATGGACACAGGAAGGGGAACATCACATTCCGGGTACTGTTGTGGGGTGGGGGGCGAGGGGGGCGGGGACAGCATTAGGAGATATACCTAATGCTAAATGACGAGCTAATGGGTGCAGGAAATCAACATGGCACATGG
Source organism: Hylobates moloch (assembly GCF_009828535.3). Lineage (NCBI taxonomy): Eukaryota > Metazoa > Chordata > Mammalia > Primates > Hylobatidae > Hylobates > Hylobates moloch. Next base: position 60,965,562 of record NW_026652294.1, read on the forward strand.
ATACATATGTAACAAACCTGCACATTGTGCACATGTACCCTAAAACCTAAAGTATAATAAAAAAAAAAAAAAAAGAAACCACAGGTACTGTTCAACCCCAATTAATATTCTTCCATATTTTTTAATTGGTATCACTTTTTTTGTCTTTGTAGAGGTATTAAAAGAATAAATTTGTGGACACCTAACAGATGGGGCCGAATCTGGAAATAGGAGATTTTTTGCTCACAAGTGGCCTGGACACCCAATTCTAGTGTCCTTATTTACTATGGAAGCATTTTTAATCATGCTGCCTCTTAAGAGATCCTCCCCCTTGGAAGAATGCCACTGAAATTATTGCCCTGCCCCTGGCAGGTTTCTGACTAAAAATTGGAAGCTATCCTCCCATTTAGACACTGCAGATGGCTTATTTGCATATTACGATTCTCCTAGTTGATAACTGTTTGGGGGGATTACGGGATGAAGCAGATGGGTGGACAAACTTTTTTTTAATGTACCACTCTGGCAAGTAACCAGGCTAATAAATAATCCCTAAATAATAAATTTTCAAAACAACTCCTAATGCATATTCATTAAAAGGTTACAAGCAACTATTTATGAATGCAGAAATTTCCAAATGAAAAATAGGGAAATAGCCTGATTCTAGTTCTCCCAAAATTTACATTCGGGAATAACCAAAAGAAGACAGAGGCTTCTGGCTCTGGAGGCAGAAATTAGCAACCTAAAGAACATTACAAAAACTAGGAACATTCATTGTGGAAAACTTGAGGCCAGAACAGTTATAAAAATTAAGGGTTGTAGAGCAACATTTTTATTGGGCAAAGTAGAAAAAGTCAAAAACTGCGGCACTTATGGCATACTGCAAGTGCAAAAGAGTTATCCTAGTTTTGCTCCCAAATCACCAGAAATTTTAAAGTAAAATTTGTTTTTATCCTGAGCGATCCATGTAATGGCTTTAACTCTCCAACACTTACCACATGGAGGCAGGTAATGTGCACACTGAAGAACAGGCATCTTTTAGTGAGTCCTAGGTGCCCTCACAGCCATGAGCCAGGCTTTGGCACAAAAACTTCATCTCAAACTTGAAGTATCATCCTGACATCAATACTTTAAACAGAGTTAAAGAACATGATCTTGATCTCTCCTCTCTTATCTGATTATATTTGTAAAACTTCTTGGCGATATTCTGTATGAATCAGGCATTGATTACAATAAAATAAAGACACAGGATACAAAGTCATCACGATTGTGATCATGGGATATGTTACAAAAAGCAGGAAGTGAATGAAAGTGCCACAAAAATCATCAGGACAATTCAACTCAATGGCTGATTAAGAGGCAGGTCTTGCACGTAGTTGCGGACATAAATTAGCACAGTCTTTCTAGAAAGTAATTTTGTGATATGTATGAATCGGAAATTGTAGTTCAGCTATACCTCCAAAGAAATAATCCTGCACATCAAAACTGTTTTATGCATAAAGACATTCATTGTAAAATTATCTACAATGAAGAAAAACGGCAACAATCTATACATTCACAGATTATTGATAACCCAAATCATGATACAACTACATTAGAAAGCTGTCTATAGGCATTGAAATTAGTCTTTAAAAGGGCATTAATATGACACAAATTTTACATGTTTTTCATACACGAAAATCACAGCAATCAACTGAAACTTTGTCAACATCTTTAAACCCTGGAAAACTTTCTCATGAACTACGCATTATAAGTATTTTTAAAAACTCATTTTCTGATAAATAAACTACCACGGTATATTTGGTGAGCTTCAAAGCTACTGACTCCAAATATTTTGAAGACAATGTCCCTCTGTTTACCTCCCCCTTTCAGACCCCTCTGACGTCGCCAATCTAAAACATGCTCCTCATTCTTTCCTACTGTTCCTGGACTCGCTGAAGGGCTCCATCATCTAGCAGGTCACTCACACCAAGATACCTAGGCTTTGCCCCTGACTTCTCCCTCTCCCTCCACATTCAGTCACCATGTCTGATAAATTCTATCTTGAAAAATCTTTCTGATGCCTCCATTTCTCTCCAACCCCATTGCTGGACTGCTTGACCAATTTGATGGTGGCAAAAGCCACCAGTTTCTCATGCCCAGAGTACTTCACCAACCCTCTTCTGTCTGCCCTTCCAAACTAGCACAGTCAGTGGTTTGCCTTGGTTAGTAGTTGCATGTCTGCGAGCCCATTACTTATCTTCTCTGTGCTTCAGTCTCATAGGGTTGTTGGGAGTAATAAATTAAGTAACATGCATAAGCTGTTAAAATAGTGTCTGACACCTAAAAAGCACTGTGTAAGTATTTGCCATTTTTCTTTCTATAAACTTGTTCCTCACTGGATACCCAACGCAAAAAGCAGTGTATGGTACATAGCAGATCCTCCATAAATGTTTACTGAATGGTTGTTTTAGGCATATACTGATCACATACCAGTAAGATTCAGGTCAGATTATCTCTTAATGCTGCACTATCCTTATTTCCACCAGCTCTTCATAACAATGTGAAATGGAGCCTTGATTTAACTTCATGGGTTAACCTGAAAATAAAATGGCTCTACAATTGAATTTTTTGAAATATAAAATTTTATAAAATCAGTTACTCCAACTGTTTCCTGACCAATTTAAAAAAAAACATACTAAATCTCCAATTATCTGTCTGATTTTCTCAGAAAACTTCAAGATACTATTATCACAGAATCAGAAATCAAAGGGAAAAGCATTTAACACTCCAGGCTGATGACAATGAATTCTAATGAGAGAATAAACTGGTACATTTCACAGTATACATGAAGAGTCTATTAAAAAGTCCCATTAAAACATTCTCTAAAGAAATAATCAGATATGGATAAGTATTTATATATAAATGTGTTCGTGTCAATTTTCTATTGTGAAAAAATGGACAGAGCCTAAATGCCCAACAACAAAAGAATGTTTAGATAATTTATGATTCACTCACTTATTCTTTTTTTTTTTTTTTTTTTTTTTTTTGAGATGGAATTTCACTCTTGTTGCCCAGGCTAGAGTGCAATGATGAATCTCGGCTCACTGCAACCTCTCTGCCTCCCTGGTTCAAGCAAATCTCCTGCCTCAGCCTCCCGAGTAGCTGGGATTACAGGTGCATGCCACCAAGCCCAGCTAATTTTTGTATTTTTAGTAGAGACAGGGTGTCATCATATTGGTCAGGCTGGTCTTGAACTCCTGACCTCAGGTAATCTGCCTGCCTCAGCCTCCCAAAGTGCTGGGATTACAGGCGTGAGCCACCACGCCTCACCTATTCTTTTAAATAGGTAGTCAGCCATTCAACAATCAGGTTTCTTGAAAATATTTAAGACAACAGGGGAAACTCTCAAATATAGTTGAGTAGGGGAGGCTGAAAGAAGGCTATAAGGAAATACACCCACGTACACACAGCAGCCCACTCCAGCTATGGAAATGATGAATCACTTCCTTCTCTGTGCCAGAGTTCAAAGCCCAGCTCTGCCATCAGCTAGGGGATCTTGAGCAAGTTACTATGCCATGGCTTGTGCACTTGTAGGTATAATGGGACTTGTAGGATTAAATTAGTTACTGCATATAAAGTGCTGAGAATAGTATCTAACGCACAGTTAAGTATCACATGGTTGATAATATTACTATTTTTTTGTACTTAAACTCTTCACAATGATCTTATGTCATTTTTGGAATTTAAAAAAATCAATAAACATTACTAAAAGTGCTGAATTTTTAAAAATAAACCAACTTTGGACTTTTTCAGACGTCTCTCTCTCTCATAAGGAGATGCTCTCCTCTCTCCTTTCTTCTATTAAAATTTTAACTCCTTAAACCACACACACACAAAAAAATAAGCCACATTTGGCAAAAAATTAGTTCAATATATAAGTTCACAATCTCTTCTCTGAAACCTTTGGGGACCAAAGTGTTTCCAAGTATAGAATGTTACAGACTTTAGAAGAGTGATACAGCGTATTTACTATTTAAAACCCCAAGCCAGGTCTAGGCCAGTACCCTACAGTCAAGCGCATTAACATTCACATAAAACCAGGTAAATCAAGACTATAAATACCTTTACATCAACACAGGTAAGGTTTTACTGCTAATGGAATTATGAAGAACCGTCACATTTTCCAGCGTTTTTCTAAATTTCCAAACTATGAATAAGGGGTCATGAGTTTACTATTATCAAATGCTGGCATCATGGTGGCACCTCAGTCAGAATGGCACATGGCTCACTTATGCTCCTCCCCATGTATGAAGAAAAAAAGTAACAATTTCCTAACTCTCCAACCCTGGTAGAATCCCATTAGAGAAGGGTATATCAATGGAGGTACTACTGGCATTTTGAACTAGATAATTCTTTACTGAGGTATTTTTTGTCCCGTGCATTGCAGGATGTTTAGCAGCATCCTTGATCTCTACTTACCAGATGCTGGTAGAACCTTTCCAGTCGTGGTAACCAAAAATGTCTCCAGACATTGCCAAACATCCCCTTTAGCAGGAAAGCAAAATCATCCCTGGTTGAGAACCCATGCAAACTGTAGGGAAAAAAATCTATTGCTTTCCTCTCCATTTTCTACAACAGAACTCCAAACTGCAACTTCTGCTGTAGTGCTGCTTATTTTAGAAAGCCTTAACGACTCTCCTCCATCCATTTCTATCCCCTAAACCCTAGCCAAAATGAACTTCTTGATTTTTGTCCCAAAATACAACACGATTTTTACAACTCAAGTCCTGAGCTGGAGACTGGGCTCCACCCAAGATATCTGACCCTACCTTCTCTCACGCTCACAAACAGAAGATGGTCCTGACATACAACCTTCCAAATACGCTATTTCTCACTTTAAGCAGTAGGACCAGAGAGGTGAACAAGCTACAGATGTCAAGAAACTTGACTCCAAAAGCAAGCAATTTGTCAGCTGAAAACTCAGTTAGCTAGTTTCCAGTATCTATGGAATTGGTGAGACAAGTAGTAATCACATAGGTCAACATTTCCCAAACTACTTTTTCCCAGAAACTGTCTTGAAAGATGTTAACAGGCATCTTCAAATATGTGATATTCAAGTAAGCCTGAAAATTTATCTCTGGCAGTTTTTTTGTTGTTGTTAAAACCACATGAGCACGTTAAGCCTTTAACATGCTAGTTATTTTAGGAAGCTCCAAGGAATAATCAAGGACACTGCATTTTCCAAATTTATTTGGCCATGAAATCCCATTTGCCTTCTGCTCCAATGATGCCTATTTCCCTGAGGAGGGTTCCAAGGAGCACCAGCCTGGGAAACAATGACAGAGACCTAACTCCCAGGGACAATCCTAAAACCATCTTTCAGCTATGGGTTTCCACCTATTTCTTAACAAACCTACATATGTGTACAACTTTATATACTGCAGCATTGTTCAAAGGAGCAAACTGGAAACATTTTAAATGTCCACCAATAGCATATTCCTTAAATACATCATGGCATAATAATACAACAGAATACTACCCAACTATGAAACAATGAGGAAGCTCTTGGTGTACTAAAATAATCTACAGAGTACATGAAGTAAAAACAACCAGACAGACCCAGAATATTATAGTATGTGTGCTAGCATTCCTAAAAGAAAGGAAGGGAGAAAGACAAGGAAAGAGAACATACACAAATTTGCCAACATTTGCAGGAACTGTCTTTAGAAAAACATGGTAACAGTAACAATGGTTGCCTCCGGGAAGGAAACTAGCTAGGGGAAGGAGTAGAATTCAGACATCACTGTCTAACCTTTTATATTACGCTGACTATATTATGTATTCAGAAATAAAAGTAAAAAATAAGTGCATAAACTAATTTTTATCAGTCTGTATGGTGTAAAAATCAGACAATAAGATGCAAAAATCTACTAAACCAACAGGCTATATTAACAAAAAAATAAGGGACTTACTATATTCAATGATATGATTTTTAAGGTTGATACCTTCTTGATTTTTTAAATTATACAGGAGAAAATACTTTTTGATAAGGCAGTAACAATATTTTGTTCCCCTGCATGATTTCAAAAGATTCACAACCTAGTTATGTGCTTTGCTATATCATTTGTAGCCTCCTCTGACTCTCAGACCCCCAGACCTCTCCCCCTCTTTCTCTACCACTTCAATATAATCAAAATAAAAATACCACCCCACAAAAAGTACATCACCTTCTTTTATTAGCTCAGTGCATATTGGATCAGTTTGGGTAGATTTCTCCTTGTTGATTTTAATTTTTTTTAAGTGCCAGTAGAAGTAATTAGCTAGCACTAAAGTTATACCCATATATTATGTTTTGCCCTCAATGGAAAAAAATGCAGTTGCTAACTTCTGGAAAATGGGTTGCTGACTCACTGTGTGTATCACAAAAGTCATCATGCTTCTTTCCTAGCCTTGTATTTCTTTTATAAACAAATCTGAAAGCTTCCTAATTTATCTTTTTTTTTCCAGGAACATAAGTGCTTCATCTACTGTGTGATACTCCTGTACACAAACAGCTTAGTAAATATATTTTCCTTAAAACATTAAGGCTGATGTAGAATAAGTGTAATGGGTAAGTAATCCACCTTACTGATCAAGGGCATCATTAATAAAGGTAACCTGGAGAAAGCTGAATGCAGGCTGCCTCAGAATCTCAATTTCCAGAAACATCTCTCTGGGGTCCTGCCATTGAGCACAAATTTTAACTTTCTCATTCACAGAACAACAATTTTTCTATCATGCAGTAGAAAAAGTGAAATGGAGCAAAAATATTTTAAGCTGCTAGAGCAAATTAATCAGCTGATTAAAATGATTACAGTAATTTTTGACTGAGTTCTAGAAGGTTAGCATTAACAATTTTCCTATAGAAAATAAATACAGAATTATGTTAATGAAGATCTCTGTAATTAAGTAGTGTGTGTTTTTTTTTTTAACTTTTGTCCCAAGTTTTTCACAATAAACATGTATTAATGAGGGGAATTTTTTTTTTTTTTTTTTTTTTTTTTGAGAGGGAGTCTCGCTCTGTCGGTTGCCTGGGATCTCGGCTCACTGCAACCTCTGCCTCCTGGGTTCAAGAAATTCTCCTGCCTCAGCCTCCCGAATAGCTGGGATTACAGGCGCCCGCCATCACGCCTGGCTAATTTTTGTATTTTTAGTACAGATGGGGTTTCACTGTGTCAGCCAGGATAGTCTCAATCTCCTGGCTTTGTGATCCGCCCACCTCGGCCTCTCAAAGTGCTGGGATTATAGGCGTCTGCCACCGTACCCGGCCAATGAGGGGAAATTTTAAAATCAAGGGGAAATGACAAATGAAAAGAATATACATCTTAAATACCCAATTTATTCATAGGAAATATGGGTAGGCTATCATATGGATTTATCTGAGAATTCCTAAAATATCCCAGTAAACACTTCTCGCAAAACAGACTCCAGAAAGGTCCATACCTCACCCTGCTAGGGGGTGCTCACCAGGAAGTCAGCCTTCAATTCACCAAATTGTGCGATAAACACACAGCCATGGGTCCTACCAGTAACTTAACAGCTGGGAGCGGGCAGCACACAGCCCAAGTGTCCACAGCAGTTGGGAGAAGCCCAATGACAGAGGACTCTGAGAGCAGAGAGGACATGTTCACTCTAGTCAGGGTGTTATTGACATCTGGGCACCTCTGTGGTCCCTGGAGGCTACAGAAGCTTGCCCTTGTACCTGGAAACGCTGTCGTAGAGCCTTTTGGGTGTGGGGAAACTTGAGTCTGTGAAGGGATTTTGTATTTTTGTCCTATGCTAGTATTTCCATCAGCCTCATCAACCTTGTAACATCTGCCCCTTTAAAGAATATGGCGGAGAAAGAGCAAAGACAAAGTTCACTTGGTAGAAAAGGACAGCAGCCTCCGCAGCCCACCTCTCGGCTGTAGAACTTTAGGAAATATGACCTCCCTGGGCCTCAGTTTCTCCACTTGTGAAGCAGTGATGGTAATAACAACAACAATAGTAATATATAGTTCACAAGGTTGTCATACTACACAAGAATATACATAGCGTTTACATAACACTCTCTGACACACGGAAGTTCTCATGGAATGTTGGGTGCCTGCCCTTTTCCCCCGAGTTTGCCCTATGACAGAAAATAGCTACACTGTCCCAATTCCAGTGCCACTAAAGATACTGACACAGATCTTCAGTGGGCCAGTCCACCCTGCTCCCTGAAATCCAGCCAAGTTAATTTCCTTGACACAAGGGCTCAATCCAATCTTTCCCATTTCCTCCAAAAGAGGGATCTGGCTAGCCTAGCTGTGCTAATTTCCAAATCCAAAAGGGACAGGGATTTTTATTTTTTTCTCTTTTCAGAAACCACGCATGTTCCCTGTCACACACACACAAATACACATATGCACAACGGCAACTTTGTCAAGACTGAGAAAGAACAGAATGCTGGTGATTTACTGAGAATGATCAGCAATTTACAGCACCTAGAAACAGTAATCAGGTTAAAGAAAGAACTTTCCATCCCAAAGAACTCTATGAAGAAAGCATGTCCCCTCAAGTTGAAAAGATAGGTAAATGGCATTTTTCCCAGAGCCTTCCCAAACAGAGCCAAATAACTGAGTCAACCCGCCAAAGAGGGAGAAGGAGACAAGTATAAAGGAGGCACAAAACCCTTTAGAAAGTGACCACACAAGATCTCCAGTATTGTCGTCATTCATTTGATTTACCAGGCAGCCTGCCAAATAAGGCACTGGTGATTTAGTAGCATTAAGATGAGCTTAGTCAGCCAGGAGGGAAGGGGAAAAAGGAAAGCTTTTTGTGTTGCTAAAACCCGAATAAAAATTTCCAAACGTCCGTGTGCCATAGTCAAAGCAGGGAAACGCTAAAGTGACTTTTCTGCAGGCTGGAGCATCTTGCTGGCCATTCTTCCCCTGTCACCTCCCATGATGAGCATTATAAAATGATCACCAGAGAGCCCAAGACCCAAACCAAGATTTTTTCCAAACAGGAAGGCATTCCACACGAAAAATTTCTTAAAAGGTCTTTACGTAACTAGAGGAAAACACATTTGTGCTTTATTTGACAAATAACAATCTCGGAGCTTAGCCCTGACACCAAGGGAAGAATGCTGTCTTCCTCTAGGGTGCTTTAAATTACCAAACATTCAGAATTGCAGGGAACAGACTGCTTGGGGGAGGGACAATATGTGATTTCTTGCCAAAAATACTGCCATTGTTGTTATTTATCTAAACACAATATTTTGTCATTTTAATTTTCAGCAACATCAGCTGGATATTTTATAAAGGCACGCATAGTTTTCAGCACAGCATGGATGGCATACCACTGCTTTTACAGAGAAAGTGGTTGAAAATTAACTAACCAAAACTTTACAAATGGAAAATACTAATGTTTTGCTTCTTCAATTGAATGCATTTAACAATACTTCTACTATCTCACTGTCAATTTTCAGATTCTAGAGTATGTGGCATCAGAAAAGCAATGGTCACACTAAGAAATTACTCTTACTGAATATTATTTATTATTTACAACAAAAGACTGTCCTTAGACAGCCTAAGGACATCAAAGTCTTAGCTTTATCAAAGCTAAGGATAAAGGTGAATCTCTATATTCTTGCTCAAAATAAACTTAAGACAACAAAATGACAGCAGTAAAAAAGGAATGAAGCATTGATACATGCTAAAAATTCAGACACTAAAGACCATATATTGTATTATTTCAGTCATACAAGAAATGACCAGAATAGACAAATCCAAAAGACAGAGGCAGAAGTACACTAGTGATAATCAGGGGCTTCTCGGAAGCAAGGTAGGCATCATGGAAAAATGGTGAGTGACTCCTTATAGGTATGGAGTTTCTTTCCAGGTGTAAAAATGTTCCAAAATTGATTGTGGTTATGGGTGCACAAGGCTGTGAACACACTTAAAATCAATAAGTGGTTTAAACAGTACACTTTCAATAGGTGAACTGCATGGTATGTGAATTATATCTCAGTGAGCTGCTTTTTCAAGTAAAATGAGAACACACTCCCACAATTACATACACAAGTGAAATACATCCTCCCAGTCTCTCACACATACACTCATGCACCCCTTCCTCTCCTCACCTTATTCTCAATTATACAATTTCTGGTCCTCTGTATTTCAATAGAGCTGCATTTTGCAAACTTAATGTACATTAAGAATCACCTGACAACCTTGCTTAAGAGCAAGTATGACTCTTAGGTCTGAGATAGGGTCTGAGATTCAGCAGTTCAAGTAAGTTCCCAGATGTGGTAAGGTTAAGAGGGCTGTGTCAGTCCCACACAAAAAGACTGTACCACATATATGGATTCAAAACATATTCTAAGTGCTAAAATCTGACCAGAGCTACTACCACAAATTCACCACAAGCCACACTCAGGCACACTCCTGGGAAGAGCTTTTCCTCCCTGTTCCTCCTGTGCACAGAACAAGAGAGAGGACAGACAGGCAATGCCACCCTTGAAGAGCCAGACTTTCCCCCATACAGACAGGTCATGGGCTTGCCTTCTATGCCAGCTCTGCTTCTGGGCAACCTTCCCCCAGGCACCTCCTCTCTCTGAGAATTTCCCCATATGTACAACTAGTCCCAGTAATATTAGCTACTGACTTCGCAAAGTCATTTACAGGGTGAAAGAAGATGATGCACACAAAAAGAGCTTACAGAACCACAAAGCATTCTAATACTTTATGGTGGGAAAGAGTGTTGAGATAGGCAAGTTGTCATTACGATTCCCATAATGGGCACCAAAGACAAGAGGAGTTGGGCAGACCTGGGGCCAGCAAGTCCTGATGTCTCCTTCTGTTGGCACTGAAGACAGAGCCCAAGGCAATGATCACCTCTAATCTCCTCCCGACGGGGTGTAGCAAGGGCAAGGCCAGTTCCCAGAGCAAGAAGATTGCAGTGACCAAAGCTAACCAGGCATATTCTGAGAGGCATTAAAAGCTTTAGTCCATGTCTCAGGGATCCACTGGCTTCTCATGAAAACAGTAAGGTGAGATCATGAACTTAGTAATAGGGAGCCTCAGTTACCAGTCACAGAGTCTCAGATACATCCCATATTCAAGTCACACACATCTCAAACACACCACTGCGATGACATGAAAAGTCAAGGTCTCTGATTATGCTGTAGCCAGAAGGAACTGAAGCCAATAAAGTTCTAAACGAGCTTCTCTTTCTATTAAATTGTAATGCCCTAAGGATAAGTGAAATTTTATTTCACCTTAGAATACATTTTAGCTTCCATGAACAATTTCAACCAAAAGCAAAAATGGAAAAAAAAGAAACCAAAATGTCCTATATGTCTATCACGTACCCACATTTACCCTATGAAATAACTTGGAGGTTACTTCATGATCATGAAAACTATAAAGTTATTCAACCTGTATATTTCCCTATAGTAAAATAATTGTTAGGCTTTATGAAATAAAAAAGACCAATGACAGATACTTCCTATTTGCAAGGTTATTATTGTATGATGTCTACTCTATGAACATAAAAAATTAAAGAAGTTCTTTACATCTTTCATGAAACAAAATCTGTCATAATGAATAACTCTTAGAGAAATATAGAAAAATCCAGTTAATTGTCAATTGAAAAAAAAGAACCTTCACTAAGAAGAAATAAGGGTTTTATTTAACACTTTGGCACTCACATCTTCTCTATATTCAGACTGTAATTTTTCATTGTATTAATTTTACCATAGAGAGCCTACAACCTTAAGAATGAGATTACTAAATATAAAGTATTCACCAAAAAAGTGCCCCATAACATAAGAGAACTCTCATTTTGAGGGGGCACTGCCCTATTTTTTAATCACAATTCAATTTCTGGGTCAGCAAACTAGTTTATAGGAGAAGATATTAGCTTTTATTAAAAAAACTTTAGAAAACTTGCTGTACTTCTTGAATGGCTTTGCTTAATAATTTTGTGTTAAACTTCTTCGTCAAAAAAAGGAAAATGAAAAAAATTCAACATTATTCAGCCAGGGATCCTTACACCCTGATTTTTTAAGTATATGTTTAACAGTTGAGGGTTTCTCCAATATTATACAGTTCCCATTGCAGTGTACACTCACCTATGTTAAACAATGATCTTAGTCATTCCAAGTATGTATCAACCACTTAAACCAACCTAACAATTGAACATCAGCTTTTTCTGTGTCTCTCACTAAATTGTAAACTCTTTGAGAATATAACATGCCTTTAATGCCCCTAATGCCCTAGAGCAGATGCCTGTTAGAACACAGTGTTCAGTGAATACATAAAGAGGATCTGAGCCCTACACTCACACACAGCTCTGATCTTCAGGAAGCTCATTTGTTATCACATCCACAAACTGGGTAATTGATTAAAATGAGGAAAAGAAAGGAAGCTATCACTTACTCTACACCAGACCCTTATGTGCATTTGCTATTTAATTCTTGCAATACCCTGAGGAAGCTAACTTTGGAGAAGATGGAACTTGCCCACAGTTGCACAGCTAGAATAAAACTGGGCCTCCATTCAAATCCAGACTCACAGAGTTAAAACTGCACACAGGGGATATGACAATACATTGACCAACTTAGGAAAAATCGGATTTGGTGGTACCAAGGAGTCTGCCCCTAACTTAGCAAATGAGTCCTTGAGCAGTACACACTTGTATTAAAATGTTCCTCTGTTAGAGGGCCAATCGTGTGTCTGGAGCTCTCGAGGGTGGCAAAATGATTATGAGAGCCCAGGTGTGGTGTGTCTTGCTGTGGCTTCCAACAATCTTCCAACCTACCCCCCATTATCAATGAGAGCCCAGATGCCATGAGCTGAGGAGCACATGCCCTTCTCAAGGGGCAGCCTTTGCTCAGCTGTCACTTTGTAGTAAGATCTGCAACTTTCTTTTAGAGAACAAATGTTTTCCCACATTCTCAATAAATTCCCCAAAGCCGTATCAAGTACATATCTAAAGGTTTCACACTGTATACTCACAAACTTAATGTGATGTAAAGATCAGTTTTTATGACCCAGAGATGTTTTGTTAAACCTTTAATTAGCTTCCCTTCTAGAGATCAGTCATACTGGGCTCACCTTCTCACTGGCTATAGCTGCAGGGAGGTGGCCCCATGGAGAGCTCCCCTGCTCACCACAGACCATCTGGCCAACTTCACGCCTCTATTCTACCTGCTTGGCTTATGCACACATATGATTTGCAACCCCTGTACTTTCCAGAGTTTTATGGGTACAGAGACCATGATCCAAAAAGTGCTCAATGGATCTGCATAAACACAAGAGCATCTTTGCTCTTTCCTTAAGTCTCAAACTTTCTTTGCAAAATATCCAGAAAAAAAAAATCTATCTTAACTATTTATTTGGTGCCTGGGCTGTAAAACTCTGACTACCTGGCTTCAAACTCTAATTATACCTCTTACAGACTGATCTTGGGCAAGCTATCACATCTCTGCATTTCTGTTTCCTCATCTAGAAATGAGGATGCCATAAAAAAACTACTTTATCGGGCTGTGAGAATTATTGTTTATTAAGTGCTCAATAATGCGGGTTACTAACATGTCACTAGCTGGACAAAGCAGAGCCAGGACCATGCCTTCATTAGCTCTGGATCCCCTACCCCCTCAGTGGTGTGACACAGAAGCAGCAGATACTGGGATCAGTGAAACAGCAGATCACCCGTAAGTGAAAGTGGGTCTCCTGGATCTCTGTCCACCAAAACAGAGCTGCTTTACTCAAACATTTTTAAATTATTGTAAATGAAATGCAATGCAGCCACCTCCATGAAACTTTCTGTCTACAGTCAATAAAATTAAAAAGGATTGATTAAATTGTTTCCACTTGTATGTTACAGAAAATAATTCATGTTTCCCCCCACCTAATTTCAACCTCAAATCCAGTTCATAACTTCCTTGTTTTTAACCTTGAGGAATAATTTTATTAGCTTTCTCGAAACATTTATGTGAGGAGAGAGAGAGAGTGAAGAACCATGAAAGCATCTGCAACTCTCAAATCTCAGGGCTCTGTTCCTGATAATACTTTGCCTAGAGAATGTCAAAGCAGCTTAAAAATAACTGTGTTTAATCCATCAACACATTGTCACTTCACTTGAGAAATTATGAGTCAACAATCAAAATACTTGTTGCTTCCAACCTATGTGGATGAGGAAGAACCAAATCTGTTCATTGTGTTTATCAAAGTTTCCATTAACATATTTCTTCAGTAAGATTTGACCGTTAAGAGGAAAGCTTACACTTTGGGAGGCCGAGGCAGGCGGATCACGAGGTCAGGAGATCGAGACCATCCTGGCTAACACGGTGAAACCCCGTCTCTACTAAAAATACAAAAAAATTAGCCAGGTGTGGTGGCAGGCACCTGTAGTCCCAGATACTCAGGAGGCTGAGGAGAATGGCATGAACCTGGGAGGCGGAGCTTGCAGTGAGCTGAGATTGTGCCACTGCACTCCAGCCTGGGCAAGACAGTGAGACTCCGTCTCAAAAAAAAAAAAAAAAAGAGGAAAGCTTACAAATTCTAAACTCAAAAAGAGATTTTATTCCTAAATATCCAGCTTCCTCAGTTGTTTATATACAAGTGCAAATCAGCCCCCCAAACACATGGATCCCATTTTCATTTGAACAGATGAAGGTGAAGGAAAATCTTGAATTTCTTCACCATAATAAACATTTCATATAATTGTATGCCTAGCACCAAGCACAAGTATTTGGGACAGGAAAGCATTCCATAAACCAAGCCATGAACAGTATTTAACCCATTCATTTGAACGATCAGTTTGTGACAATACCAAGGGTCATACCATTATTTTCATTTCATTTCAATCTAGGCAATTCTGCTATGGATGAAACAAACACAATCAAAAAGGACAAGCTCTTGAAGCCTGCTGGAATTTTTAGCCATTCAAAATTTGAAGAAAAAGTCAAAAATACAATTGCAGACTATACAGTATGATGTAAATATATACAGAACGTGAACAATGAACCCTGTAAAAAATACTTTGGAAAAAGGTCTTAATATGGTTTTTTCTACTTAATTGTTCAGCTAAATACAGCCACGTGCCGCGTAGACATTTTAGTCAACGATGGCCCAAATAAATGATGGCAGTCCTGTAAGATTATAAGACCTGAAAAACTCAGTTATGTCATAATTGATTAGATGATTTCATCACCACTCACTCACCAACTCACTCAGAAGCAACTTCCAGTCCTACAAGCCCCATTCATGGAAAGTGCCCTATACAGTTATACTATTTTTAATCCTTTATACCATATTTTTACTGTATCTTTTCTACATTTAAATATGTTTAGATACACAAATGCTTATGATGGTGTTATAATTACCTACAACATTCAGTATGGTAATATGCTATACAGGTTCATTACCTTGGAGCAATGGACTACATTATATAGTCTAGGTTTGCAGCAGGCTACACCATCTAGGTCTGCGTGATTACACTCTAGGTGTTCACACAATGATGAAATCACCTAATGATGCATTTCTCAGAATATATCCCATTGTTACATGATGCATGACTGTACGTCATAATTTTAAGGAACTATTATAAAGTAGTCCTTTCCCCAGACACACAAACTCCCTCGATAACCGGCCTTATGAGAAGAGGAGAAAAAAAGGGCTTCAGCTGGTAAACATGCTCCTCTGAATCACTGCGTGTTTGTAGGAGGGCTTGCATCTTTCAGAAGCACTCGGGGTAAATCACAAGTGGGGTCTTACTTTCTACCGCTGACCCTCTATTTCTAAATTGCCACTTCACTGAAGCTGCCTGGACAAAGAGTGAAGCTAGCCAAAATACATCTTGAATTTCATAATTTTATTTCTTGGTTGTGGTAGTTTTCAGCATTGCAGGATATGGAACAACTAACATTAAGTTTCACCTTTACTCTCCTAATGAAGCAAAGAGAAAGAAAACAGTAGGTGGCAGGCAGCTCAAGTAGTGGAAGGATATTCAGCTTTCACTTCATCAGAGAACATCAAGTAAATCTGTAAAAACTTTTAAAATTGATTTTAGCCTTATTTCCTAGATCAGATCTCTCATGATGGCTACAAAGAAGAAATGAACT
Source organism: Hylobates moloch (assembly GCF_009828535.3). Taxonomy (NCBI): domain Eukaryota; kingdom Metazoa; phylum Chordata; class Mammalia; order Primates; family Hylobatidae; genus Hylobates; species Hylobates moloch. Next base: position 60,981,652 of record NW_026652294.1, read on the forward strand.
GGTACAGCCACAGACCATCAAAGCAAGATTAGCATCGTTCACATCAATCAAAAGGGAAGGGAGATACTAGTCAAACTTTTGGATAGGCTAATGATTCCCAAGCCAGGCTGCATCTTGGTAACACTTGGGAAGCTTCTGGTTTAATTGGCCTTGGGAGTTGTGGGGTCTGAGCGGGCATGGTGGCTCATGCCTGTAATCCCAGCACTTTAGGAGGCCAAGGCGGGTGGATCATGAGGTCAGGAGTTCAAGACCAGCCTGACCGAGACGGTGAAACCTCGTCTCTACTAAAACTACAAAAATTAGCTGGTGTGGTGGTGGGTGCCTGTAATCCCAGCTACTCGGGAGGCTAAGGCAGGAGAATCAATTGAACCCGGACGGCAGAGGTTGCAGTGAGCCAAGATCCCGCCATTGCACTCCAGCCTGGGCAACAGAGTGAGACTCCATCTCAAAAACAAACAAACAAACAAACAAAACTCACGCAAGTGAAGCTAACCCCGCCGTCAAGGTTGAGAAGGGTAGAATGAGACTACTTGAAAAAAACAAGCCATTAATGAAAGGGATCATGTGCTCAAGCATACCAAGCATACAAGCGTCAGAGTTCAAAAAATAATGTGTTGACTTTGACGAAACTATCAGTTCAGTTACTGCCTGGGACCCATACAGGTGAATATGGCCACACCCATACAGGAAGGCACGCCTACTGCCTGCTCTGACACTAGCATTTTAAAGTCATTCTGGAATCATTTAGTTTGAATGTCCACAATATTGAGAGTCTTTAGGAATGTAATAGACTATGACAAATCTCACACCATGAATTTTATGACATGCAGTTTATTATGTATTTTTCACAAATCTGAAAACATATGTACACTGAACACAAACATACAAACACATTTAAATAATACGCGATACAGTTGCAACGTTGGCACCAGGCCCCCACACTGAGGAGCTGCCTGGGCTAAGAGAGAAACATCTCTGCTTGTTTTTTTCTAACTCTCGGGTACTAGGACTGTATACTGAAAGTGCTGAGCCCCTGCATGCCAGGAGCATTTCATTACCCTTAATATTTCTAGCCTCTTACCCCCATCATATATTGGTTCTCAATACATGCCTGCTAGATGAATTTTTCTTGAGCACAAATGACCTCCCTGGTCATCTCAATTTCAGATGAAGTCTTCCTCTGGAAGTAGGTAAGGCTAAGCTAGTAAAAAAACAGTCAGCAAGACGATGAGTCAGTAGTGAGGGGATGTTTATTACCTGGGATCGGAAACAGAAGTAACTGTAGCCTACTGCAGTAGATCGTGTCTGTAATCCCAGTAGTTTGGGAGGCCAAGGCGAGAGGATCATTTGAGACCAGGTGATCAAGACAAGCCTGGACAACACAGAAAGACCCTATCTCTACAAAAAATTTTTCTAAAAAAGTTAGCTGGGCATGGTTGTGAATGCCTGTATTCCCAGCTACTCAGGAGGCTAAGGTGAGAGGATCACTTGAGCCTAGGAAGTTGAGGTTGCAGTGAACCATGATTGTCCCCCCGCACTCCAGTCTGGGACATAAAGACCCCATCTCAAAAAAAAAAAAAAAGGGACTTGTGAAAGAACACTAATACCTCTGTCCCTGACTCAAACTATACCAGGCTCTACCTGCAGGTCCCCGACCTACTTTTAGGGACAATTGACCTAGAGAAGTCCGGTGACCCCTTTCTCAGGAGGCCCTAGAAAGCGGGCCTAGAAGAACACACCTCCACCCTAGCCCAAGGTCAGAGCTGGGCATGCCTGTTCTCAGCACTGCCCTTGAAGACCACGCCTTGGTAGCCAGCCCTCCAGGCTGCAGTGACCTCCTCTTACCCACTAAAACTGACCTGGATCATTACCATTCACCAAGCGCTCTGTCAGGTACTCCACTCTCTCCCTTCACAAGCACCACTGCTTCAAGACAAATACTTCTCCCATCCTTACTTCATGCACTGGGTAACAAGGAGAAATTAAGCAGCATGGCTAAGGACAGAGAAGTAACAAGTAATTGCCACTGAGCCTCAATCCCAAACCTCTGTCCCTAAAGGCTCTTTGCAGCACATGCCAGTAACAACATCAATAACAAAGCAATAACAAAAGGTTAAGATTCATGTGTTACTTATTGTGTGAAAATACTACGCTAAGCACCTAAAATGCATTCACTCAGTTAATCCCCATAACAACCTCATAGGATTCCTATTTTATACATTCAGAAACAGGTTTAGAAAAGTTAACAGTCTGTGTGGACTCGGCGAGTAAGCAGCAGAGCAGAGCGGAGCCCAGGCAGTAGAGTCCAGTGTCCAGCTCTTGCTGCATTTTGCACAGCCTCTCCAGGAAACTGAAGGATGAAGCCCATGCAGGAGGGGGTAAATACCTCACTTCTGAGACCCAGTTTTCTCACATATGAAATGAAAGTGTTGGAGCAGATGACAGGTCTAAGGACCCTTCCCACCAGCAGTTTTGCAACAAGCATAGGACCAGGGCAGCCAAACCCCACCATGACCAGAAACTAAAAACAAAACATCGGAGACTGACTCACCCTTTCTTTCTATTTTTTAACTTTTATTTGTAGTAAAATACATGTAACATTATATTTACCGTCTTCACTGGTAAGTGTAAAATTCAGTGGCATAAGTTTATTCATGGTTGGGTTTTTTTGTTTCTTTTTTTACATGGAGTTTCGCTCTTGTTGCCCAGGCTGGAGTGCAATGGCACGATCTCAGCTCACCACAACCTCCACCTCCCGGGTTCAAATGATTCTCCTGTCTCAGCCTCCCAAGTAGCTGCGATTACAGGCATGTGCCACCACACTTGGATAATTTTGTATTTCTAGTAGAGATGTGGTTTCTCCATGTTGGCCAGGCTGGTCTCGAACCTCTGATCTCAGGTGACCCATCGGCCTTGACCTCCCAAAGTGCTGGGATTACAGGAGTGAGCCACCGCCCCCAGCCGTGTATTCATGTTTTATGCAACCATCACCACCGTCCATCTCTAGAACTCTTTTCATCTCTCCCATCTGAAACTCTGTACCCATTACACAACCCCCCAGTTGCCCTCCCCTCTCAACCACCGTTCTAATTTCTGTCTATGAATCTGACTACTCTAGGTACCTTATAAGTAGGATCACAGAGTCTTTGTCTTTTCATTTCTGTGTTATTTAACTTAGCTTAATGTCCTTACAGCTCATCCATGGTGTAGCATGTGGCAGGATCTACCATATTTTATCTATTTATCTCTCCACAGGCACTTGGGTTGCTCCCACCTCTTGACTACGGTCAATAATGCTGCAATGAACATTGGCGTACAAATAATGCTGGCTTTTTAATAAGACAAATTGATCCAATATATGTTCAAAAACATATTTTAATATATCAGGACATTTCTCATAAACAAAACTCTTTGCTGCTCTGGAATTAAGGTGACCTCTCCAACACAAGACCCAAAGACTCAGTGGCATGTCCTCAGAATCAGTCCCACAGAATGTGCACACACAGCACCGTTCCATGACTGGGCCCAAGCTCCTGCTGTAAATGTGGCTCTTTGCTATGACTAAAGTAAAAACATGCTACCTAAAGAAATTAATCTCAAGTAAAGTACCACAATGAGGAAGATTTTAATGAACTTTGCAGGGGATTTAAGATGGATTTTTCTTGATAGCATATCAATGTCTAGAATAATTGTAGGATTTCTTTAACCATCCTGCAGTTAAACATTAAAAAGGGAATGTTTCATGATAGAAGTCCTTGTTACTCTCACCTACAATAAATGTTTGCACTTTGGTGCATGTGTTTCCTACCTTATTCCCATTCCATCTTCCCCAAAAATGGAAAAATAAAGGGGAAAATGTGACAATTAACCGTCTTGTTAGCGTTTTGTTTATAATCCTTCTTTTGCAAATCAATAATATTAAAGTTTTTTTATACTGCCAGGTCTACATGGGATCAGGCTACTCCTCATTCGAGGGGTCAAGAGTCACCTGGAAGATCTGATCTACAGTGACAGCCATTAGACCTGCCAATCTCCTGGAGATAGGGGTGAAAGAGGCAAGGTGGCTGGTGGCCTCTGCATTGGGGTATGATACAAAACACTTAGAAAGAGGAAAGCTAAAGTCTTTTTTAAAAATGTTCAAAACAGAAGAGCTCAGAAAACAATTAAACTGACAGTGAACTGACTGGGTTTTCATGGAGGACGGGAGCCCAGCAGCTATCGTTACTTTCACCTTTTGGACAGAATCAAATCCAATACAGCCCAGCAGCCCCATTTCAAGCTGTGGTCCCAAAAATAAAGATCATTTCTGTCTCTCCCTACTCTAATCCTGAGGAAGGTGTTGAAATGCCACGAGCATCCTGCCTTGGGTCCAAAGGAGAGCTTTAAAGACGTCTGATTATCACTCTTCAGTCTTTTCTTCTTTTAAGTCACAGAACCCAATAAATAGAGCTGTTTCTGTGGTTTTCAGAAGGTGGGAGAGACAGTCTGGAAGTAAGAGTTAAGTTTCATGAAGTTCGACCAGACAGTTTTCTGCAATGCCCTCAAAATGCTTTCCATATATGAACAATCTATAAGATTCCCAGCCCAGAAGTACAATTCATGACTCCCAAACTTGACCATTTCTCTTTCATAACTACCAGAATTGTAATTACTTTTAACTATTTGGCAGCATCAAACCCATCACAGACAGATGAAGATTTCCCACCAATAGGATCCTCTTCCCCAGTGACCACACCCCAAGTTTTTGGGACACAACAAGTCACCAAATAGTGTTCCAACTCAAAATGACCTAAAACGTACTTCAGCTCTATTTAAGCATTCCAGAGAACTTGAAAATTAACAATGTTATTGAACCACTCACTGGCTTCCTCTGCTATCCCTATAAAAAATTTAACTACTGTCATGGTTTGTTTCAATATATAACCTCACCTTTTCTGAAGCTTACATGGAAAGATGATTTGATTTTTATGTCTAAAAAGATATTTTACAAAGGACAAAAGGAAATTATGCACATAGTTACTAAATAAAAGAAACCCACTCCTATGAATCTAGAGAACCAAACTGCAGGGGCACTCACAAACACACAGTTAATCCAGCCTTCATCCTTTAAAGAAAAATCACCAAAAAAGGAAACATGAGTCACGAATTACACTCAACTATTTCATGGAAAGCAGCAAGCTGCTTCGAAGTCTAAAAATACCCTCTCAACATTAAGCCCTGTGTTTATTTTTTCCACCTTTCACCCATCTTACTGTATGTCCTTTAGTAAAAAAATTGGTTCCAACAAAAGAAAAAAAAAAAAAACGATGTCTCTTAAGACAACCTGGGCTTCAGCAACCAAAAAGAAATGATCATGTGCAGGTCCGGCACAGCCACCACGTGACCTATTAGGTGAAGACGTCGAGCACTGCAATAAAGCCGTAGAAACACCACCACACATGAGGCACCCAGGGAAAAGCTCAGTAGTGCACATACACAATGGTTAAGAATGCTGAGGGACACACTGACTAAGGGAGGGGATCACAGTGATTGTCACTGAGCTAATGGAAAACAACAAAAATTGCAGAAAAAAATTTAGAGATCCATTACCTACTGCAGCTCCAAAATTCATTAAGGTCGCCATATCCTAAACTCTAAACTCTAAATTCACATGGTATTTTTCACCTACGTAAATAACGTATCTCTTTCTCCCCTCTGCTCTGTCTTCCAACAATTTCTCACCTCGGACAATGAGTAAGGAGTTTTTAAAAATACCACACATGTCCCCACACTGTGGATAAGCATGAAACTAATCTTTAAAGTCCATTCCCCACAAAAACCAAGGTAGTACAACATATACATCAAACCAGTTAGCGTGTTGAATATTAAAAGCTGTTTGTAGTTCTGAAATCAGCACAGCCCCAGTAACTGAGAGCAACAGATACCTTAAACTAGGATGGAAATAGCAGTCCATAAATATATCATTAGCAACATTATGCAGCTGAATGATCCCTGTCTACAGTGTGTGTAGGGATGCTCCATAATTAATGCTTTATTAAAACTGTTCTTTGAAGATCTGAGAAAAGATCAGAATTGGATCCAGCTGTGCTGTTTAACAGTCTGTCTGAGAAAGGCGTGTGTGGAGGTGGGTTATTTGAAATTCTCCCTTCAACATTACAATTCCTATCTTCGACATCTTGATTTTTTTCTCCTTTGTCTTATTTTCTCCTACCTTTTAAGGCTAAAGAACATAGGACATTTAATTAATAACCAAAGAGTTTAAGAACATTGATGCTTAAGAGGCTGTGTTTCTATCCAACATTGATCCAGTTCATCCAGGAAGGCTTTGTGCTATAGAATAAACTCCAGCGTTCATGCAATTTTAATGAAAATGCTTCTGCACCCATGTACTTTTTTGTGTCTAAAATGCTGTTCAGTACCCTGAATATTTCAAACATCCCAACTACAGTGGCTAGGAAAGCCAAACGCAGGAAGAGCATGTATAGGAGCCCAAAATAAGTGTTACAAGAATTTAAATACAAAATGACAAAGTGTCCTAATTTTGTATTTCATAAGCAAAGTAACTGTTCAGATTAGAAAAAAAAAAAGATAGGCATTATTCCCGTTTCCTGGATAGGTTTACTATCAATAGGTATATGTTCACTGTTTATATTTTTTAAAGGAAACATCAAAAAATTTTAAGAAAAAGAAAATGTTCGAAAGCCCACATCTAGAGATAATTAACATTTTGACCCTAGTTCCAAATCACCACCCATCCAAAAGTACATAAACAGGCCACACCCATAATTTTACATATGGGTTCATGCTACAAATGCCTGGCTAGAATCTGTCCCCCAACCGTAAGCATGTCAAAGAAAGGTTTCCACGTGCATACAGATCACATTATTTGCCTCATAAAACTCCATCATATGACTGAACCAATATTTTACAACCATTAACACAGCAATAAATTTTGAACACACATCTTTGCACATCCCCAATTATCCTACTTGTGATAAATTCCAAGAAGTACCTTAATCAAAGGGAATCTGCATATTGACACTTATTGCCTAACTGGATCCCAGAAAGAAGATCCCACTGCAGGAAATACAATGCCATTTGCTTCCGTACCCTTGCCAAGGCTCGATTTTGTAAATTTTATTTTTAATTGTATGCTGCAAATCTTAATCCCATTAGTCACTTCAACCATCTTTAGGATCCTTTGCTACTTGGCAGTTCTTCATTTTTACAAGTAGCAAAAATTCACCAGCCTTCATCCATAGTGCATAGTCTCTGCACGATATGTTATGTTTAGAAAGTATTCCCCAGTTCAAAAGAAACCATATTTTCTTTTTACACTCTTTTACCTTCATATTTTCCAACTAGCTAAAATTTATTTTAAGATGTGACAAAAAGGATTAAATTTTATTTCTCAAATGGATAGCTAACTGTCCAAATGCCATTTACTAAATAATCTATTCTTTTTTGATGATTTTAAATACCGCCTTTATTGTATACCAGATCACCACAATGTACTACTTATTGCTGGACTTTCTATTTTGTTCCATTGACCGATTAAATAATTAAATGATTCATTTAAAGTCTATTCCAAATTCGAAAGGATGGACTGCCAGTGTCAAACTCTGCCTCCATCATTAATACCGCGTATTATTTTGGATGAGTCACTACACTTCTCTGTGCCTTAGTTTCCTCATCGATAAAATGGGCATAATGTTAACTGCCCCAAGAGATCAGCAGAGACTTGATCCCTCCCTTCAGGAATTTAGAGACCAACTGAAGGAGACAGGCATTTAATCGAATGGCCATAAAATTAATGCACAGTCACAAACCATGGTGAATGTAATAAAAGGAACCTGATCCAACCTACTAGATCAGAGAAAGGGATTCCAATAAGTATCATCTGGACCAAGGTCTAAAGGATGAGTGGGAGTGAACTAGCTCCAGGATGACATGAAGTGGGCAGGTCGGGGGGTTGGGGGGCGGGGGTGGACTCAAACCCCTCGGCCAGCAGCTCTGCAAAGGCCTGGTTTCTTCTCAGCCTCAATTTCTCAGTTTAAAGACACATCCTCAGGGAAACACTGCATGACCACACATTTCTGTGAGAGAGTTATGGTCTTTGGTAAGAAAGACAATGATGTAAAATCGTATCATACAATCTTATTTAACAGAAACTATTCCAGCTGGAGATGTTCCATGACCCTCGCTTCAGTAAGACATGAAAAGTAGCTCTTTATCCTCAAAGCTATCCTCTCTGATTAAGAATCTAAAGCGTCTGTGAAACCATAACCTGCTCTTTTTTATGTGCAAATAGTAGTACTCTGTTCACTTTTTGAATGATGTCAGCTGGTGAGAGCTTCCCCAGCTGTACCTCATAGACAACCTTAACCTTTCTACATACTGAAAAGAACATGACCTCTCTCCACAACAGAATGTCAGGTATGACCTCCATGTAAGAGTGCCCTAGCATTGTTCTTTGTTGCACCTGTGACAAATTCTAGTTATATATTTGCATAATCATTGGTCTGTCTCCCACACTGCACTGCCAGTTCCATGGGGGCAGGGAATGAGTATTTTATGCATCTCTCTATACCTGAAACTCAGCACAGAGCCTGGCAGTTAATGGACAAATGCCTACTGTTTGTGAGAAAGATGGATAACCAGAGCATAGAGAGGGGGAAAACTGGCCCACAATCAGGTTGGAGAGGCCAGGGTCAGATCAGGCAGGCCCCTGCAACTCTCCAAAGAGAGTTTTTAAATCCAAATAATTTCTAGAGTAGCTTATGAATGGATAGTTCCATAATCTGATAAGAAAAACATACAAATCAAACAAACTCACACCTCACTTTCTACAAGTAGTGTCAAATTATGAAAGAAGCATCTTGCAAAACCCTTACTCTTAAGAGAACCACCTAAGAAGCACATAATACAGAATACATAAGTAACTAAGTTCCATTATGCTACATCTACCTTCATTCAAAAAATCATTGTTATATAGTAATTTTTTTTTGAGACTGAGTATCACTCTGTGGCCCAGGCTGGAGTGCAGTGGCATGATCTTGGCTAACTGCAACCTCCACCTCCTGGATTTAAGCGATTCTCCTGCCTTGGCCTCCCAAGTAGCTGGGATTACAGGCATGTGCCACCATGCCCAACTAATTTGTTTGTATTTTAGTAGAAATAGGGTTTCACCATGTTGGTCAGGATGGCTTTGAACTCCTGAACTCATGTGATCTGCCCACCTCAGCCTCCCAAAGTGCTGGGATTACAGAGGTGAGCCACTGTGCCTGGCCAATTATTTTTAAATGTTGAAATCTGAAACTACTTTAAAAGGACCAAAACCTGAAGTTTTGCAGCAAATAAAAACATCAATTTGGTATATGCTTCAGCAGATTACTACACAAGAAAACAAATCTCCTGAAGCAGTCTCAACTGTTTCTCAACTTACAAGTTAATATTATCCCCAGAAACATCACAAGATGCTGCAGGGGTTGGAAAAGTAAGCTTTACTCTAGAAATGATTTCACAGAAATTATTTATCTCAGAGGTCGAAGCACTTGCCATTGAAGCCATCAAAGAGTGGCAGGCCCCAGAGAAAGCCACACCATCCATAAAGGCATGCTTGTGCCCAGCAATCCGCCACCATCAGCAGTCCAGTGGATCTTGCTAGACGTGTCCTCTCTGGCAGAAAGGCAAAAGTGGCCTGCCCATCTCATTACTGAGGCTGTGTTTCACGGTAGTGTTTTTTCCATTTTGATCTATTTTGTTTGGGTTGGTGATAAGAATATATTATTTTACCATTTATGGCTTCCTAAATTTTGTATTTTCTGTCTTAAAAATAGAAGCCTGCCAGAGACTATGAACAATGTTCTGCATTCAAGTTCAACAGGGATCACTGGGAATGTCTCCTATCTTCTCAGGTATCTCTCCCTCACTTCATTCTTCTTTTTGCTAGAATGGCACTGCCTACAGGCTTTTTGCTGAGAAGCTAAGAAGTGACAGATGCCCAGGAGACTCGTGGCCTAAGGGCTGGAGAATGAAGCTGAACAGCTCACACCAAATTACCAAGAACATCTTACAGGAGCACTCCAATACACTATACATGTCTTAGCTGCCCTCTTTCCCTTTATGAAAAAACAGTGTCAATGCTATGACACTATTTTTCCTAGGGATAAGACTAGGGAACTGAAAAAAAAAAATCTTCATTTAAAAGAAATGCCAGCAAAAGTCATTAGCAGCTGCTTATTTATAATGTTTGTACACGTCTCCTTGGTGAAACCAGAAAAGTAATCATGCATTCAGAAGAAACCCAAGCAGCACAATTTAATTCAGGGCCCTATGGAAGGCAAGGCAGGTGTTCCAGTAGTTTTAAGCTAAATGCCTAATGAAGCAAACTGACATCTATTTATAGTTCTAGAACTTGGCTAGAAACTGGGTTTGCTCCTAGTCCCCGTAGTAGCTCCTAAAATTATTCGATTCCTTGTTTTCAACTTCTCCTGAGAAAGTGGGGTTACAAGTAAAGATGATGATGTGGAAAGAAAATTTTGTAATAGATCAAATTACCAAAGATAATAAAGAAAATGTAGAAACACTAACTGCTCACCCATAAATCCACTGACCAGGAATAATCACTGTTCAAATGTTCATTGAAAAAATAATCTTACTGTAACAATATAGCATAATGCCTGGTCTATAAATTCTCAGTGAATTTTAGCTACCATCATAGCTATATTTTTACAGTATCAGGCTTACTACATATTACATATCTGCTTTATGGTCAGCTTTTTTCATTTTGGCAATAATCATGAATGTTTCCCTACTGCAATAAATATTGCTCTATAGATAAAATAGCTGTAGAGATTTCATAATATTGACATACAGATTTACTTCCTTATCCCTTATTTATTTAGGTTGTTTACAATTTTCACAATAGTTACTACAGTGAACAATCTTCTACATAAGTTGTACATACTTATACATTTATTTTCTGTGAATAGTTTCCTAAAAACAGAATTACAGGGAAGAGAACTACCAATCTCCAGAAGTGTTTTAACAGTTTACACTCCCACCATAAACGGGGACCCAAGTTCTTACACTCTTGCTCACCCAGAATGTTATTATCCTTTTCATCTCTGCCAATCTAAACAATGAAAAATGTCAGATATTGCTGTTTGATTTCCTTGATTTTTGCATTCATATCTTGGCCACTTGTTCTTTCAAATACTGTCTTTCCATATTTTTGTCTAATTTTTCTACAAAGTGTTCATATCTTCTTCTTGGTGATTGCCAAGAGCTTTTAGATATGTCTTGGTTTGATGTATAAGGTGGCAATAGGACTCATGGTTAAAAACTACTGGCAGTTACTGGCTCTGAAACCAGGTGGTGTGGTTTCAATCCTGACTCTGCCACTGAAGCCATGTAACCACCTCTGTGCTTCAGCTTCCTCATCTGTAAAATGGGGATAATAATGTTCATAGGGTTTCTGTGAGTAATAAATGAGTTAAAATAGTACCTAGGCTAGCCATTTGTACAATGAAGGAAGTTTATTTTAAACTTACAATCTTACAATTTTATGAGGGTGTGCTTTAAATTCTACATTAACTTTTGGAAATCTGTGATGTTTTTTAAGCAGAAATGAATACATCAAAAATATATGCATAGGACCCCCTTTTAAATATACATAAGGATCAACAGAAAGAAACGGGAACTATGTATTCATTCAACAATTATCAATTAAATGCCCACTACAGGCTAGGAACTAGCAACAGAATGAAGTATAGAATGGCAGGGTCCTTCTCTTTATACCCACCATAGAGGATACCATCAAGGAGACTGGTGCTTGTATAGCAGTGAGCCAAGCACTACACTTCACAGAGGTACAACACACAATTTCTTTTAATTTTTATTTTACTTTAAGTTCCAGGATACATGTGCAGAACGTGCAAGTTTGTTACATAGGTATACATGTGCCATGGTGGTTTGCTGCACCCATCAACCTGTCACTTAGATTTTCAGCCCCACATGCATTAGCCATTTGTCCTGATGCTCTCCCACCCCCGCCCCATAGACCCTGGTGTGTGTTGTTCCTCTCCCACAACACGCAATTTTCATTGCACATGGAAGGACATTTAACCCACAGTAAATGAGGGAAGGGTAACCTCTCTAAGAAAATATGAAGCTGATAACTTAAAGTGGTGATTAATCAAATACAAAGTGGAAGGAAGGGAATTTCCACAGAGAGGGAAGAGCATGGTGGGAAGGCTTGAAAGGCAAGAAACATTGTATGGCATAATTGCGAGGTGTCAGGATAACTAGCACAGCTACAACTCAGAGCACATTTAGAGCGTGAGAGTGAAAGTAGATCACTGAGCAGGACACAGATGACACTTCAGACTCCTGAACAGGACTTCAGAAGGACTTATCCTAGGAGCCATAAGGAGCCACTGAAGAGATTTAAGAAGAAGAACAATGCTAGATTTGCTCTTCAGAAAAGTCACTATAGCCACACTAGATAATGAACCAGAGAGGAACAAGACCAGAAGCATAAAATGTCAGAATCTAAAATCATGCGCAAGACCGTATTACCTCAGCTGTGCAACAGAGAAAATGTGGGTGTGAGGAGGAAGAAGTTGAGATCAAGTGACTAGTGACTGGTCTGGGGTCTCACAAGTGCTCAGAATGGGAAAACCAGGAGATCTGAAGTCTCTGTGCTCCTACTGATCTTGTGCCACACAGCCTGATGATGGATGGTGTTGCACCCTTTTCTAAATTATCTCAAAAGCTTCTCTTACAGAACATGTCTACCTCCTTTCTGAACATCAGGCACAGAACAGATGACTCAGTGCTGCTCTAAACAAATGACTTTCCTTTTTCTAAAATATAATTAAATACCCCATTACGGGCAGAAAACTCCTTGGTACTCAGAAAAACGTCAACCATTTCCATAGTCAAATTATGTCTGGGAAGGGCCATGGTTTGAACAAGACAGTTGGTACATTCTTGTGTCCTTGTAAGGATGTAGGAAAAAAACAAACGTAGTTTCTCCTATTTTATATATATTTATAAAATATATATATATATAAATATATATCTCAAAATACCCAGCACAGACTATTTCTGTGACCTCTGGTCACCAAAATGTGTGGGGATTTCTCCCTACCAGCAACCCATTCTGCAGATGATTCTCCACTGGACACCAGCTGGGTGTCCTCTAATTCAATTCAATTCTGACACTACCTGGAGATAGCATCAGATCCCATAGGTTGAGGGCTCAGTCCCACAACTGGCTTCAGATGCCAGTCACAAGCACAGTCCTGTGCTTCTAACCTACCAGCTATAAATCACGGTTCCCACAACCCCCTCCTGTAATTCAACTAATTTGCCAGAGCAGCTCATGGAACTCAGGGAAACTCCTACTTATGTTTAGCCATTTATTAGAAAGGTATTACAAAGGATACAGGTGAACAGCCAGATGGAAGAGACACATAGGTCGAGGTATGGGAGAAGCAGCCTGGAGCTTCCATACCCTCTCCAGGCACACCCTCTTTCAGGAACCACCACATGTTCAGCTGTCTGAAAATCCTCCCAAACCCTGTGATGTTGGGTTTTTATGGAGGCTTCATTACATAGGCATGACTGATTAAATCACTGGCCTTTGGTGATCCACTTAACCTTCACTCCCTTTCCCCTCTAAGGAGGCTGGAGGGTGGAGCTGAAAGTCCCAACCCTCTAAGCATACAATGGTCTTTCTGGTGAACAGCCCTCAACCTGAAGCTATAGGAGTCCCCAGCCACTGGTCATCTCATAGCAGAGAAAAGACAGTTACCACTCTGATGATCCCATGGGTTTTAGAGGTTTTTTTCTGTGAGGAAACAGGGAGACGAAATACATATTTCACAATATCATGGTCCTTAAGAACACTGAATCCCCAAATTAAAATATCCATTTTATTCTTCTTCCATTCTAATTTAGTGAAGGAGGAAATCTCAGGGTATTGTTAGAATATCTACTACTTGTTTATTTGTTAATCTCCTATTTTAACAAAGGCAGAATAAACCCCAAGCTCACAGATTTACTCAGGCAAGAGTATCCAGGACTTAATTTTGTTTTGTATGATAATTGATAGTGATTTTTCCATTTATGAAAATGGTACAATGATTCAGTTTTAAATTAAGTCAGTGTGATGATTAATTTTATGTGTCAACTTAACTGGGTTAAGGGATACCCAGATAGCTGGTAAAATATTTGTGCATGTGTCTGCCAGGGTGTTTCCAGAAGGTATTAGCATCTGAATCAGCAGACTGAGGAAAGAAGATCTAAGGGCAGCAGACGTCCAATCGCTTGAGGGCCTGGGAAGAGCAAAAAGCAAATTTGCTCTCTCTTCTTAAGCAAGACTTCCATCTTCTCCTGCCCTTGCATATCAGAACTCCAAATTCTTGAGCCTTTGGGGCTGGGGCTTACACCAGCACCTCCCCGGGGCCTCAGGCCTTTGGACTTGGACTGTATTACACCACCAGCTTTCCTGGTTCTCCAGCTTGCAGAAAGCATACTGCAGGATTTAGTCTCCATAATCACGAGCCAATTCCCATAATAAATCCCTCTCATGTGTCTATATATCATGTTGGTTCTGTTTTGCTGGCGAACCCTAATATAGTCAGTAAACATGAATACAGATTGACAAAATGTCATGAAGATAAAACTGAATGATACACTTAGGAAACAATCAAATTATTCTACCATAATCATGTGGAAAGAGCCTACAGAAAATGCCTACGTTCACCTGAATCACTCACAGCAGCAACCAGTAGACACAGTTTTACTGGACACTATGAGCTTAGCAACGTTCCAGGCTTTATATCAATAACTCCATCTTGGGCTACTACTCCATGTTAAACTGCTGATGAACTTTGAGTCCCGAAAAGGAACTGTGAAAAACATTCCTTCACAAACAACCGTGCCCTCAACACTACACAATACAAGTAAAACTGGTCCTAATCTTTACAAACACTCTGTATATAGGTTTTTCCTGACTGACTGATACAAATGTACCCTTCTACTACTGATTAAAGACTTGTTTAATACACCAATGAAATAATGTGACAAGCAATTTATGTAATCTAAATAAGTTCTTCTAAATAGCCCCCTTGCCCTTCTCGGGTGGTGCAATCTCTGACTGCTAGCCAGGTTGCAACCCCCATTCCTGAGTGAATGCTAATTTACCTCTGACCTGTTGACCTTTTTTAGGGGGCACTGGAGGGGTGACAACACTAAGAATTTAGGCAATTTAGAGATTACAAAGGGCAAGCCAGTACATATCACAAAATATCAGTATAACTCACTGCTTCACAAAAGGGGAAGACGTAAGTCATCAATTTAGGAAAACAATTGATACAGAGATTTTACGATAAGCTTTCTGTTTAAGACATGTCCTTTTATGTAAGGTGATTTTTTTGGTGAAAATGTATCAAAATGCTTTAAATGTCTATGTCTTCAGACACAGAAAGTAGCTGAAAGAGCTTGTAAAAAGTGAATTAAATGTTAGCCAGGTGCAGTGGCTCATGCCTGTAATCCCAGCACTTTGGGAAGCCGAGGAAGGCGTATCACTTGAGTAGGAGTGCAAGACCAGCCTGGGCAATGCAGCAAGACCCCGTCTCTACCAAAAATACAAAAAATTAGCCAGGAGTGGTGACACGAGCCTGTAGTCCCAGCTACCTGGAAGGCTGAGGAGGGAGGCTTGGGCCTGGGAGGAGGAGGTTGCAGTGATTTGTGATCTCGCCACTGCGACAGAGACCCTGTCTCAAAAACAAAATAAAACAAAAATGAATTAAATACATCTTCGTGATCACAAAAGTATCTTCTGAACAATTTAAGTTGTGTAAAGAATGACATTCTTCTAGCTTTTCTTGGAGCTAGGAAAAAGGAGCTTTCCATGTCTAGAACATAGGGACGATGAGCCCTATACATGTATCTGGAAAATTTGGACTGGGTTTAAGGTGACTATAATGACCAAAAGGTGAAAAATCCAAAGATTTTAGATTTATGAGCTTCAAATGGCCCAAAATACATACAGCATAATGGATGAGATGAATGGAAACGAGAATAATGGAAAACAGTTTTACTGTCTGTTAAGCTTAACTAAAAAGTGAACTGGGAGATAGAACTTAAGTGCAAGGTTGATCATAAGAAGTAGAAGATCTCTGGATAACAGACTATTAATATCAATCAGTAAACTCTTAACTACAGTATTGACGAACACCTCCAGAAAACACTTCCTTTAGCCAGTGTATTATACGATGATGACATGCCATGGCCACGGCAAAGGGTTTGTAGGTCCTTCTTGCCCAGATGCAGCCACTTGAGCAGTAAAATAATGAACGGTGTAAATTCAACCATCAAACCACTGTACACAACATTAACTCAACAGAAAGAAGCACATTAGGGTCACCTCAGTAAGCAGTATATGCAGAAAATAACAACAGAAGTGAGAGGTGTGTCCACCCTGTAATCAATTTCTACAGGACACCTCTCCTTCAGGTTACTTACCACTCAGATACAAAATCAGGCCTCACTATTCTCTCCCTGGCCAAGCTGCTCAACTGACACCAAGTCCCTAAAATATATCTCAGGGTGCCAGACCTCATGCCTTCCAAATTATGTCTGGCACCATCTACCAGATGTACCTAGAAAACCATTAAGGACTAAGGATCCATGAATCACGTCAAAGAGCACGGGGCTAACGCATCACACACAACGGCCCACATGCTACGGGGCCCACGACCACCCTCACCCCTGCTGCTGACACCACAACACACTTCAAATGTGCTACACAAATCTGCAATCTTCAACAACTTAATGAACAACTTCAAAGTACCATGTAGCCATCTGATGTGCCTGTACTAGGTAAGGGCATTTCACTGTCTGTGTTGGCCTCAGCCTTCCCCAAGCACAAAAACAGATGCAGGATTAACAGTCAACTCCTCTACTCTCACTGAAATCCCTGCCACACTGTCAGAGACTAAGAATTCAGAAACTTCTTTGCAGATCTGTAGTCTCTCTATTCCAAGGTTAGTGAAGTTATCACTGTTCCACCAGCCCACCAAGCTAAGGTACTGCTCAGCAAGTACTTAACAGTGCCACTGTTTAAAAAAAACTGATCAGGAGCCACAGAAATAAACTTGTGCCTCATCAAAGAAAAATGTCTAAATACCAGAAAGCCAAAGCACTGCAGAAAAAAATCTACAAAATAAAAAATATATTAAAAAGGCATACGGGCCAGGCATAGTGGCACATGCCCATAGTCCCAGCTACTCTGGAGGCTGAGGTGGGAGGATTGCTTGGGCCCAGGGGATTGAGACTGTAGTGAGCTGTGATCGCGCCATTGCACTCCAGCCTAGGTGATAGAGTGAAATGCTGTTTCAAAAGGCACATGGAACATATTGAGCCTTATGTATTAAGAAAAGACTTATTCAGCAAACTAGACTTAAAATTCATATGTGCATATGTATGTTGTCTATGTACATATGGACATATGCACATACACATACACTTACAAGCTCAGAAATAGATTAATATACAGACACACAATTAATTAATTATAGGCACCAGTAATGGCAAAACCGCTAGCTTTTTAACCAAAAACACACTTTTACATCCTGGACACATAGCTAGGCTACACTTGCCTTCTTCCTTTTCTCCTAGGTGTACCACAGAGGGGCCATGTTACAAGTTCCAGCCAACCAAACATAAACGGAAGGGACTATTCCTTCTCTTCATTTTCAGCTGTTGTATAACAAATTACCACAAATTCAGCAGCTTAAAACAATACCTATTTATTATCTTATAATTCTATAAATTAGAAGTCTGGGCCTGCTTAAGTGAGCTCCCTGCTGAGGGCCTCACAAGGCCAAAATCAAGGCGTTGGCTAGACTGGGCTCTTATCTGGAAGCTCGGGGGAAGAATTCCCTTCCCCTCAGATTCTTGGCAGAGTCCAGTTCTTGAAGTCTGCGGGTCTAAGGTCCCTATTTTCCCTGCTTATCATCATCCAAGAGCTGATCTCTGCTCCTAGAGGCTGCCTGCATTACTACTCACACACGGCCCCTCCCTCTTGAAATCAACAACAGCATGTCCAGTCCTGCTCGTACTTCCAATCTCTCTGATTTTTCCTTCCACTACCAGCCAGAGAAAATACCCTGCTTTTAAAGGGCTCATGACATTAGATTAAGTCCAATCATACAATTTCTCTTTCGTCTTACAAAGTTAAAGTCTCAGGAATAACATCTTTTCAAATTGAACATTTCACCCACACTCAAAGGGGAGGAGAGTACACAAGAGCAAGAGTCACCGACAATCATAGCATTCTGTCTACCATATTCCTCTTCCAGGCCTGGCTTATGACTATCTCCCATGTTTGTTCAAACATATTCTTTCCCTTTGGCAACCTTGAAAACCATATGTTACAGATGGCAGAACCCATCCAGGGTCATCCTGAGTCCCTGAAGCAAATAACGGGAAATATAAATGAAAAAGACTTTAAGTAACAAAGTACCATTAAGACTTCTTGGTTAAGCCAAAGTATCAGGCCCTCTTGCTAAGTTCAGAGTAACACAACCAAGTCTACTGGTTGAAAATTAGGTCTAAAAAAGAATTTCCATCATAGAAATTGGCAAATGAAACTCACAAGAAGAAAAGAGATCAGAAGCCTTTTAAGTTGAAGTCTTTCTGTTTTTTGGTTTTTGGCTTTTGTTTTTTTGAGACAGTGACTTGCTCTATTGCTCAGGCTGGAGTGCAGTGGTGCAATCTGCCTCACTGCAACCTCTGCCTCCCAGGTTCAAGCAACTCTCCCAGGTTCAAGCCTCAGCCTCCCTAGTAGCTGGGACTACAGGCATAGGCCACCATGCCTAGCTAATTTTTGTAGTTTTAGTAGAGAAGGGGCTTCGCCATGTTGGCCAGGCTGGTCTTGAACCCCTGGCCTCAAGTGACCTGCCCACCGCGGCCTCCCTAACTGCTGGGATTACAGGCATGAGCTACCGCACTTGGCCAGAAGCCTACTAAGTTTCTGAAGAAATTTCGTTACTCGAATCAACCATGGATAGTTAAAAGCCTGTGACTGTAAAACAATCCCCAAATTTAAATAAACAGAAAGTTGACTGAAAAAGTTATGCCATTCCCAAAGGGGGCACATTTACTCTCACCCTTCTTAGACCTGGCCAAATATATGTAAGAAAGAACAAAACAGTTCTTTCCAGATTGCAGAGCCAGATTATAAAATCAAGGAACTTCCTCTACTGGCAGGCAGGGGATTTCACAATGCCCCCTGCAGGATGCCATCACTGTTATGGACAATAACTGTCCTGACTCCCCTTCTCTCCTTTCCTCGCTGCTATCATTCACTGTGGACATTATTTTCTGTTTTTTTTGTTGTTGTTGTTGTTGGTGTTTTCTGAGACAGTCTCGCTCTGTCACCCAGGCTGGAGTGCAATGGTGTGATCTTGGTTCACCGTAGCCTCCGCCTCCCAGGCACAAGCAATTCTCCTGCCTCAGCCTCCTGAGTAGCCAGGATTACAGATGTGCACCACCAAGCCTGGCTAATTTTTGCATTTTTAGTACAGACGAGGTTTTGCCATGTTGGCCAAGCTGGTCTCAAACTCCTCAAGTGATCTGCCTGCCTCGACCTCCCAAAGTGCTGGGACTGCAGGCATGAGCCACCACACCCAGCCAATTTCCTGTACATGTAAAAGCATAGGCTGACTATCTGCTTTATGTTTCTTTCAAGCATTATTCTGTGATACGGTTTGGCTGTGTCCCCACCCAAATCTCATCTTAAACTGTAGTTCCCACAATCCCCATGTGTCATGGGAGGGACCTGGTGGGAGATAACTGAATCATGGGGGTGGTTACCTCCACACTGTTCTCATGATAGTGAGTAAATTCTCACGAGATCTGATGGTTTTATAAAGGGCTTTTCCCCCACTTTGCACTGTACTTCTCCTTGCTGCCGTCATGTGAAGAACATTTTTGATCCCCCTTCCGCCATGACTGTAAGTTTCCTGAGCCCTCCCCAGCCAGGCAGAACTGTGAGTCAATTACACCTCTTTCCTTTATAAATTACCCAGTCTCACGTATGTCTTTATTAGCAGCATGAGAACAGACTAATACATAGCTTGATATTGAGATATTTCTCAGCATTATAAAACTGCTTCCATTAGTATCTATGGGGAAAGGTTAGTTTGAATTATAAAAAAGATATTTCTATTTTTTATATGTATCATAATTCAAAAGAAGCTAGAAAACACTGCCTAGAGGTCCTTCAGTGTCCTAAGTATCCAAGAAAACCTCTGTGGAGCTGTGGGTTCTTCACAAGTATTACAGACAGCTTCTCCATATTCATCACCACTATATACAATTTGACCCAGGAGATGATGGAGGGAGATTAGGGTAGAGCAACTACAACATCATATTTGGCATTTAGAAGTTGTACTAAATGTAAAACCTTTATAAATAGTGAAATTATTTCCTGAAGCATTCGTCATCAGCTAATGATTTAGTATAGCATGAAAATATTTTGTTGGTAGAATGCAAAAGACCTGGCAGGGTCTCACAATCATGGCATTTTAAAAAGTATAGTTACAGCTCTCTTTTTAGTCTTTATTATCCATCAGATACCATGTACATCATTCTTTAGCTTTTAGGCTCCTTAAGTGATTATGGAAACAAATAAATTCTAAACCAAAAACACTGAGAAGGGTTGTATTACAAAGTTTCAAAACTTCACATTTTGTCTCTTGCTGCCTCAACATTCATTCCCACATACACTAACTGTGAACACCCCACCCAGGTAACGAGGTGCACAAGTTTGATAAGGTTGGCTCCTACCACAAGTTCACCTCTCTGTGTTCTTCTGACCACGACCTACCAACGCACCAATGCAATGCACTGTGAACTGCACTGAGCTGTGAACTGCACTGAGATCACTAGTAAAGGCACTTGCCCACAGTCCTTGCTCTCTCTGCTCCCACCTGTTTCCCACCTGCTTAGCTGATCCTGCTCTCAGAGCTGTCACCTCCACCCCACGTGTGCCCCCCTCCTATCCTCCTGTACAGTGATTCTGTCATTCTAAGACATGTGAGTATAATAAACTCTGTTTTCTTGAGCCTCTCCTGTGTCCCCTTTTGTGGCTACACCTCACTGAACATTACTTAAAAGAACACAGGAAAAGGGTACAAAGGATTAGAAGAACAAAAAGAGAAAAAACGAGGCCAACAAATCCACTGACTTCTTACCCACTTAGCATCTCCCCTATCTGGCCTTAAATTAAGAATTGCTCATCCCTAGAAAGCCCCACCAGATATCCACCTTAAAGTTTGAAGCGGTTCTCAAACTCCATCTCCTCACCTAATTCTCATTATTCATTTGTCAGTGTGTCCTGCCCTTCTCTCGCCGCTGCCTCAAGCTACTCCTCTGAAGAAAGCCCTCGGGTTGCTTGATGCCCTGAGACTCTGTATGCAGCACAAGAGGCTTGGCAGAATGGAATCTGCTCTGCAAGCTTCAGCTCCCTTCCCTTGAATATTAAACCTCTCCCTTCCACAATGACATCTGTCTCAAAACAGTCACCATTTGCCCCAACCAAGTCTTACCATTTTCTAGAGTACTTCTAATTAATTCGCAGGTTACTTTAAAATTTTCCAAGTAGACTGAAACCAAAATTCATATAAACGCAATTTAAAACATTAAAGAATCACTATGAGGAAAAAAGCTTGCAAAAATGTAACTGTTTCAACAACACAAACTTCAATCAAGAGGACTCTCAGTCTCCAGGGAAATCATTTTCAGTCACCACTTTCTTTTCATATACCCCACAGGCCCATATCGTTGACTTCAAGCTCATTAACAACATTTTGTTTTACATGGTTCAAGTGATCCTTATTATGCAAGCATGGCACTCTCACAAGCATTACCTCATTCAATCCTGACACCTCTGGAAAGGTTTTTTATATTTGATTGCTGCTAAAATTAATACAGAGAAGGCTGCATTTTGATCAGGCATCCTAAAGCCCAGTAACAGAACTGTTGGAGTGATGGTATTGTAAGAAACACCCACTTTCTCCTGATGACATGATGAATTTACTTATTTATTTATTTATTTATTTATTTGAGATGGAATCTCACTCTGTTACCCAGGCTGGAGTGCAGTGGCGCCATCTTGACTCACTGCAACCTCTGCCTCCTGGGTTCAAGCAATTCTCCTGCCTCAGCCTCCCGGGTAGCTGGGATTACAGGCACCTGCCACCACGCCTGGCTAATCTTTTTGTATTTTTAGCAGAGACGAGGTTTCACCGCACTGGCAAAGCCGGTTTTGAACTCCTGACCTCAAGTGATCCGCCCGCCTTGGCCTCCCAAAGTGTTGGGATTACAGGAGTGAGCCACCATGCCCCGCCGTATTTTTACTTTTTGAGGGGAGGGAGGGGCAGCAATTAGGAATTTATTTAAGAATCTGGTGATAGGCTAAGGACATTCTCCCTCAGAAAAATGCAAGTATAAAATGTGACTTATAATTTTATAAAATATATAGGCCCCTTGCAGCCTATTAGAGACTACTGGCTAAGAATGTGAAAAGGTACAGGTGCAGAAATCCTGGGTCAAGCAACAAGCCACAGCCAAGATTTTAAAGGCAGCAGAGAGTTGACTGCTTAGAGGCAATTAAGAAACTGAAAATCTCACTAAGATAAAGTCATAACTAACTAGATATTTAATCAAATACCTTAGTAAGTTTAACATCTCACCAAATCAACAAATGCATGAAAAGATTTATGTAATGGTCTCCTGAGCAAAGCATCTATATAAAATACAGCATTCTGAATGAGGAAATTAGGTAAAACAAAAAGACACGGAACACAAACATAATGAAATTTTCCCAGTTAAGGAATCTGAGTGTGACAAACACATACCAGACTGTATCATAAAACCTAGCCTACCCAAATTAATTTTATCATTTAAAAAAATCAGAAAACACAGTTTATAATAGGTATATTTCTGACTTAGTCTGTTCAGGCTACTAACAAAATACCTTAGACGGGATAATTTATAAATAATAGAAATTTATTTCTCACAGTTTGGGAGGCTAGGAGTCCAAGATGAAGGCAATAGCAGATTTGTGCCTGGTTAGGGCCCACCCTTTGCTTCAAAGATGGTGCCTTGTTGCTAAATCCTCACACGGTGGAAGGGGACAGGGTGACCCCTTCAACTTCTTTTAAGAGAGCACTAATCCCATTCATGACTTAATCATGAGTGCCCTCATGACTTAGTCACCTTCTAAAGGCCCCATTTCTTAATACTGTCACATTGGCAGCCAAGTTTCAACATATGTATTTTACGGGGACACATTCAGACCTTAGCAATATACTAACCAACTCATTAAAAAAGGAGAAAGTATATCTTTTTGATGCAATAGAAAGTTATGTTATTTACAGGCTGAACTGTCCTCTTAGATGTTGAATCAAATATAGAATACTGTGGTTAATCCTTTTATGCAAATAATGACTGTTACGGATTGAACTGTGCCCCTCCCAAAATTCACATTAAAGTCCTAATTACAATAGCTCAGAATGCAACCTTATTTGGAAATAGGGGCATTGCAGATGGTAATTATTTAAGATAAAATCATACTGGAGTAGGATGAGCTTGCCCAATCCTATATGACTGGGGTCCTTACAAAATGGGGAAATTTGGACACTGAGACACACACAGGGAGAATGTCATGTGAGCATGAAAGGCAGAGACCAAGGTGACGTATCTACAAGCCAAGGAAGCCCAAAGATTCCCAACAAAGCACAAGAGCTAAGAAGGCAGCCTGGAGTAGATCCTGTCTCATACCTTCAGAGGGCTCATGGCCCTACTGGCACCTTGGTCTCAGACTTCAAGTGTGCTTGTCTCAAGAAGTGGGAAACAATACATTTCTGTTGTTGAAACTACTCAGTTTGTAGTACTTTGTTACAGCAGCTCCAGCAAACTCATAAAATGACCTAATATAGTTTACTTTATAATAGACTTTTACATATTATAAGGCAAAACGTGTCCACATCATATGCATGATAGAGTGAATTTTTAAAAATACAGATTTTGTAGGAGCTTCATGTTCACTGGAAACAGCTATTTTTAACTAAGCTGCTGCCAGTTTAAGACAAATGTAAAAAAACTGACATGACTTTTGTAAAATGAAATCTCAATATGAATAAAACTCACTAAAAGAGCAACACAAGATCATCTGCCCTTTATTACAGTAAAAAAAGAATACTTTATTCTAATTACATAGTAAATTATATCTTTATGAGCAATTAAGTAATGAAGTATATGAAAATAAGATGATCAATTTTTGGTATCATTATATATTTTCATGCTGAAAGGATTTTCTTCTCTAACAAATTTTACTTGGCAAAAGCATTTTTTTACCTCCAAATTGTAAATATATGTAAAATAACTGTTAGCAACCAGGTAGAAATAATCGATTCTAATATAAGACAACAGTTGTGACACATTTAATCAGAAATTCCAAGTACAAACAATATACTGTTTTATTTATCATCCCTTACTAACACAAACAAAAAAGCTCAATTCCATAGAAAGAAACGTTTGCCTGAATAGACTCCTTCCACTTATAAACCCAGGCTATATAGGCCAGGTGCGGGGGCTCGGCCTGTAATCAAGGCAGGCAGATCACCTGAGGTCAGGAGTTCGAGACCAGCCTGATTAACATGGCTAAACCCTGTCTCTACTAAAAATACAAAAATTAGCTGGGTGTGGTGGTGCATGCCTGTAATCCCAGCTACTCAGGAGGCTGAGGCAGGAGAATCGCCTGAACACAGGAGGCAGAGGTTGCAGTACGCTGAGATCACGCCATCGCACTCCAGCCTGGGTGACAAGAGTCAAACTTTGTCTCAAATGAATAAATAAATAAACAAACAAACAAACCCAGGCTATATTATCCAGCACATCATTTCTCAAAAGGAAGTAATTCCAGGTCTAAAGCTTCTCTGTAGATAACATCAGGTTCACGGACCTGCATGGAAAAAAATGGCTACAAAAGTAGGACAGGACTATTTCTCTAATTTTTTTGTCACATGCAAACATTAACATGGGCTTTACATACTCTCCTAAATATACATATGCACAGAACAGTAACCTGTGCCTTAAACTTTCTAAGCGTGTGCTACACTAAATTATGGATAAGAGACTAAGTGCTGCTTCACCTTTCAAATAAAAGGCTTTTCAGTAAAAGGAAGACAATGACACAGTGATTCTGCATTTGGATTCAGTGATAAATAGTAACCTATCCCATCACATGCCGACCTTCTGCAGCCTTTTAAGTTCTTTCCTAACACAGTTTAAATTATTTTTTCTACACTTTAGAGCTACATAGAACTTCAAGATTTAGCTGACATGGAGCCCTCTATTTTTTAAGTTGGAAAAACTAAAAAGTCTAGCTTGGGTAACTTCTTCATAGCATAAGGGATAGTATTTTATACTAATAAAAATATCCTTAATGTCAATAACTGTAATTTACTGAACACTTTTTATGTGTGTTCTATACACTCATTTCTCTTCACCTCAACCCTGAGAAACGGAAATTATCATCACTTTAGCAAGGACAGATTCAGAAGTTAAATACTCTCTCAAGGTCAGAAGAAGCAGAGGCAGGATTCAAACCTTAGCCTTTCCCACTCCAAAGCCAAGACTCTTGATTGCCTTCGAGGGCACTAAGCTTTGCAAAAGAAATCTTTAGAATCTAAGTGGAAAAAAGCTGTCGTGTTGGTAAACGCAGTGCTGAGATATGCTATAGAGAAGCGACCAGCAGAGCAATCAAAAAGGTTAGTAATAGCGAAGAAGTCCTGCCAGAGAATTCCTGGGCAGCACATATGCTTGGTTCTGTAAACCTGAAAGAACTTACAGTATAAAGTCATTAGAAGCCTTCCAAACTACATCAACAAAGGACTTACTCTCATAAACATGTCTGGCAGAGAGGTCACAGATAACTCCCATTATAATAGAAAAGCAAAAATAATTACATTAAGAAACATTTTTACAGAAATAGTCTTACTTTTCTTGATTTCCTAAGTTGACAGGTATAATTGATTCTATAAAGGCAAGTCTGTGTGATGAAGATGATGCAGACGCGTGCAAACACACACACGACGGGAATTTCATGCTGCATCTGTCACCCTAAGTTAACCAAGGTTCTGTAAAACACAACCCTCACCTTTTCTGGATGTGGTTCATAACAAGGCTGCCACTGTGGTAGCCTAGGAAAAACCTCACTACTTTCGAGAAATTATGAGAAAGCTCATTAATTAAGGCTAACCTATGAAAAACTATTTAACACTAAATCATGAAAAACATTTCGAGGTAAGTCATCAAAATCCTTAAAGATCCCGTAAATTTGAACCTATTTCAGGATAAAAAATTAGTAATCACACACATTATGTAAGAAATAGGTCACAGCATAAGTATTCGCTTATTTGCCCCTACGTAAAATTCTTCGAGTCCAATGATTTTAATTATTAGAATCTAAATCAATCAGCTTTATTACAGTCACAGCTTATTAACCCCATAAAGAAAAATGGGCACATCCAAGATGTCAAAGGTTCATTAAAACCAATTTAAAATACATAATGATTTTAAGTCTTCAACAATTTGGTTGTTGAAGGGAAATATTTAAGACCCGCAGACTGCTTGTCATGCTCTGGCCTCAAAGGAGTTTCACGACCGAGTTCTCCAGGTAAAAGTTAATGTATGTGGGTCCCTAAAGGAAGACGCCAGCCTTCCATTCCTCTGGAGCCTGCGGGCGGCGGGGAAGGGGGGTTCTGACAACAGGGGAAGGGAAAGGAGTGCAAACCGCTGGCCTCCGCGCCGCCAGCCCCAGTGCGGCCACCGCTCATGCCAACACATCCCGGGACAGCCGGATGCACCGACTCCGCAAGGTCACCCGTGAAGAGGCGACTTTACATAACCTCCCACCGCGCCGCCGGGGCACCTGCGCGCCGCGGCAGCAGTGCAGCCGCGGTCCCCTTCCTGCAGCACGGGCGCCAGATGATGCGGGGGCGGCGAGCAGCCCTACCAGGCAGGACGCCGGGGACCCGCAGGCAGGCAGCGCGCACCAAGCCGGGGGCGGGGGACCGAGGGCGGACGCCCAGACCCGGGATGCCCCGAGCCGCCGCCTTGGCTTGCGAGACGGGGCGCGGCCGGCGCGGGCGAGGCTCGGTGCCGAACTCCCCAAGCTGCCGCCGGACGGCCAGCGCCGAGCGCGCCCCTCGCAGCTTCGCCCCGGATTGCCCCGGGACACACCTGCCACGAGCCTTACCTGAGTGGCTTTGTGGAACTGCTTCTTGAGCCCGGCCACCGACATGGTGCAGGAGGCCGCGCTGGCGGCTGCTGTGCGGGAGGGAGGCGGCGGAGCGGGACCGGAGGGCCGAGCAGGGCGGCGCGCTCGCCTGGCCGCCGCTGGTCGTGCCGCCGCCGGGGCTGTGGGCGCGAGGGCGCGGAGCCTAGCGGGACGCGGGCTCGTGCGGAGAGACACTCTGACGTCAAGGGAGGGTGATGCGGCCTCTTAAAGGGGAAGCGGGAAGCCCCGCCCCAAGCGCGGGAACGCCCAGGCAGGTGCTGTGGCGCGCGGTACCTGGATGCGGGCGCCCACTGCGGGGATGAGGCTCAGCGGCACCCGCTGGCGGATCCCTAGTCAGCGGGCCGAGGACGTCCTCCTGTCCCGGGGCTCGTGTTCCTGCCCCCGGGGGCTGCGGACGGGTCGCTGCAGATTGGCAACCCAGGCACCCGCAGGACTCAGGTGACTTGCTGGGCTTCCAGGTAGCCGTGGCGGCGCCGCCTGCAGACGGCCCTCCTGCCCTTTGAGCCTGGCCTCTCTGCGCCGCACTCTGAAAAAGAGTGGCCTTCTATCTGGGCTAATGAATAAGTCATTGCTCCTTCTATGCCTTGCCCTGACTGGTTGGTCACAGAAAACATTTCTCTGCCCTGATTTCAATATCCCTTAAGCCTATCTTACCTTAGGGAAAGCCACACACGCTTTTTCCCCCTTGTCTGATACAATTTAATGACTTAAAAAGAAGAACAGGAACCCTTAAGCCTGGACAGATAAATAGAATTGAATTGAAGTCTTACTACGAAACTAGCGTTTAATCCTCTGGTTACAGAAATGAAAAAGCCCAAATGTGATCTTAGTGTTATGCTTGGATTTAGGGTTTCTGGTCCGATAAAAATAAAAATATAATGTGAAAAAGCATGATACTTTATATACATGATAAGTTATATACAGATACTTCATATGTAACCAAGGAGGTGTGGCTGGCTAAAGTGAAACTAATAGATGACTTGGGAGCAGAGCAGTACTAAATGCCTTCTGTTCTCTGGTACTTAACCAAGTCTGGTTTTTCTAGGACTGAGGAGCTGGTCAGAAAGAACTTAGACGCTGTCCCCGTATGTGGACCACAGTGATAAGAAGAAGAAGCCAAGATGGGAGAAATTGCCAAGGATGCATAGAGACAGCAAGACCAAATGGGAGTCCTAGAAATACTTGTTCTGTCTCTGCAACTCCTGCAGCCTGATAGGAGCCACAGACCCATCCCCACTCTTCTAGGCACTGCAGCTTGGGCACAGGGTGAACACCTGATACAAAAGGGTCCTCCATCCATAGAGCTACCAATCATGGTCCTTCTTGATAATGTGAACTGACACACACAAAGGCAGAGTCAAGCAGTGGTGGGCACTGGAGCAGTAGAGCGCATGAACTAGGGACGCAGGCTGCAAAGAGAGGCAGATGAAAGGAGCTATTCTCCAGTGTGGTAGCCCTTACCACTGTTCATATACCTTTCCCTACATGGCAGAATTGCACTTTCCAAACCTCTTGTTAAGTGGAGGCATGGTTACAAGTTTTGACTAGAGGTTTAAGAGGAAAAGTGACTGTCACTTCGGCAGAAGCAATATGAGCTGTGAGTACGAGATGCTGCAAAGCTCTCTTTTCCTCTGCCACAATATTCTAGAAAGCTGTGGTCTGTTAGCCAGTATCCAGAGTGAGACTAAAGCAGGGCAGAGTCCCCACCTGACGTTCAATGGGCATGTAGCATCAGTGAGAAACCTGAGTAATTTTAATCCACTGAGGCTCTGGTTGTTAGGAATAAACTTTTTTCTCTATGTTTCCAATTTTTAAAAGGCTACCCATTCTTGCATAATAGAAAAAAAAGTATTTTATACTTAATTTTTACTACTAGGTCCCTGACCTGAACAATAAAGCATTTTCATAAGACAGGCCTTGGTTGAAGCTGCCAAAAGATAGAGCAATTGATCTACAAAGTGGAAGGGCCTGGGATGGATAGGAGCTCTGCTCTCTAACCATGAAAGGTGTGAAATGGGGGCCTGAATTGCCTCCTTGGAACTTTGAATACTTAACTGAGCCCTACATTATACAAAAGGCAGTTTCTATCTTTCCCTGGTTCTTCATCCACCAACTTGGAAGTCTCATGCTGCTTAACTTCAAAGAAACTACCTTGGGAGAAAAACGCTACTTAAGGGCATTACATTAAATCCTTTGGAAACCATTGATTCAGTCGCCCAAGCATCCTCTGCACCTCATCTGATATGGTTTGGCTGTGTCCCCACCCAAATCTCATCTTGAATTGTAACTCTCACAATTCCCACGTGTAGTGGGAGGAACCCAGTGGGAGTGATTGAATTATGGGGGCGGGTCTTTCCTACACTGTTCTCGTGGTAGTGAATGAGTCTCACGAGATCTGATGGTTTTAAAAACAGGAGTTTGCCTGCACAAGCTCTCTTCTCTTGTCTGCTGCCATGTGAGAGGTGCCTTTCACCTTCTGCCATGATTGTCAGGCCTCCCCAGCCACGTGGAACTGTGAGTCCAGTTAAACTTCTTTCTTTTGCAAATTGCCCAGTCTCAGGTATGTCTTTATCAGCAGCATAAAAACGGACTGATACATCATCTAAACCCAGCATTTGTATTGAAGCCACAATTTATGCCTGTAGAGACCTTTGAGATGTCACCTTTGAAGAAATTTGTTAAGCTCCTCCTACTAGCAAGCATCATGGTAGGAGATGTTGGGATTGAGAAGGGGAAGTATCAAGGCATGTATGGGCTGGACCTTGAATCCCAAGGGGTTTCCAGACCAGTAATTTGAAAAAAATCTTCCTATGGACATTTATTGTTACTTGAATACAGAGGAACAAATACCCCAGACACTGAACAATTCTACACATGTATGCCGTCTTTGGTTGCAAAGAATCTTCAACAGAGGCTTTGGAGAAAAAAGCAGAAGCACAATGCAGGGAAAGGGGAATCAAAAGTCAATGAGGAAGAGCTTTGTTTGGTAAAAGGTTGTGGTAATTCAGCATGCTGCCCTAGTCTCCTGAGATAAAAATCAATGTAAAATGTTAAATAAACCTAGATGTGCTCAGGAAAGTCCCAATTAAATGAAACCCCCACACAATACCACCTCACTAATTGGGCAGTAAATTCGTGGTCAGCAATAATCCCATCACATCATTCATGCACTATTTCTCCTTGCATTATGGTAAAGCTTCTGGCAAATACCAGACCTCTCATTTGCACAGAGCTGCTGCATCCCTGGCACCTTTCAGAGGGTCCCTAGCTTCAAGGAGGCAGAGGAAAAGCAGCAGCATTCATCTTTCTGAGCTTCGACCCCTGTCACTGCGCCTCTGGCTCGTACCGGGGCAAACTACTCCTGACTTCATATGTAAGCTCGTTAAGCACAAGAAACATTGCAAAGCAAAGGCATTAAACTCCAACTTCTTATTTTAGAGACAAGAAAACAGAGGCAATGAAAGGAAGTGACTTATCCTTACTTTTTCTACTCTAGCCTTTAGCCTCAATTCAGGGTAGAGCCTCTAGTCAGTGTTAATAAATAGAAGAGGTTTGAATGAATGAATGAATGAATGAACAATGTATCATTGACACTGATGCTTTCTTCTGACCACATTGGATCTGATGTTCGAAAGCCTTCACCAGATATTAAAACCTCGATTGTGCAGGACCCAGACAGTTTTTCCAGGGTGAGTGGCACTTAACATAAGATTTTGTGCCTTTGGATGCGACCAGTAGCATTGAACACCCACCTAGCTCAGGCAGGGCTAACATGCCCTTTCCTAGAGATGAGAAATCAAAGGAAAGACCATCTTTGTTTCCTTGCTTCCAGTTTTGTCACCTACCACCCACTCTCCAACAGATACACAGAGAGAAGCATTTTTTTTAACCTCTTTTGAAGTGGATGTGTGGGTCTTTCTGCCAGGGATGGCCACCTTCCCCACCTTTCCTTCTCTCCCATATAGCCCTCCTCCCCACAAAGTACAGGGGCGTCTCCCTGCAAAAACTTCCTTTTCACTTAGATAAACCCTTTTAACCCAATCACAGAGGAGAAGAAAGGGCTTAACCAAGTGGGTGACTCATGTTAGACTCTTCATCTGTACCATCATCACTATTTCCATTGCAGTTTGAAATAGTTCTGACTTCCCCACAAAATCCTGCCACCTCCAGTGCCCATTTGCAGTGTTTTTCCTTTGAAGTATTTCCCCATCCTTCTACCCTCATGTCCTCTCTTTATTTTTGAAGCCTCAGCCCTGATTGTGTTGTATTTGGTCTAATATGTACTGTAGACATGCTTACCTCTTTGAGTGCAGGGTATTTATAACTCTTCACAGATAATACAAATACTTGCTAGATATAGGCTAATTGCAATTGTGAAAGCCTGATTAAATTTGGAAAGCTAGGTCCAGCAGAGGGTCAAAAAAACTGGGAAACTGGCTGAGCAGATTGTTCAATGGTTATGGTTATTACTCCCTCGACGTGTCCAAGCCTGGTTCTCCAGGGTCCTGACAATTCAGCTCCCATTGCCTTTCCCATAAATTCCCCTTTGTTCACTCAGCCAACACTGCTTTTTCTTGCTTGCAATCAAAAACACTTGGCGTTACATCCCCTTTCCCCTTCCTGCAATAATATTCTAATCGCAGATCCATTTCTTGTTTGGCTACCAATTCAGAGATTTAGGCAACTATAGTTTCTGCTAAGCACTGCATTAGGCTTCCTTCTCAGAAAAGGGTGAACAGATTGAGTGACAATGAATATAGTCTTTTAGCAAACTGTCAATTCTCCCTCTAAGACATTGACATTCTGATTTACAAATCAAACCTTTTGTTTATGTGATTGGTATGGTTCAGGCTGCCAGGGTCTGAATCTCCCAGTCCCCTGGGAATTGGCATCTAAATGCTTGTAAATAAATGCCAAGCAACTGGACTCTGAGACAGCAGTGGCACTTCTGGAATGAGAATCATCTTAATTAAGGGCAAATTGTTAGGGCATCTTTACCATTGGCTTATTTATTCTATTCTTGTCTGGATATTATCACTAGAGATGTTGAAGGCATATTGTTAACCCTGAACATAGGATTTGGCTAGTCAGCCTCTTAAAGTACTGTGTTAAAGAGGCCAAGTTCTGACCTGGCTCGGTGGCTCATGCCTGTAATCCCAGCACTTTGAGAGGCTGAGATGGGCGGATCACTACTTCAAGACTAGCCTGACCAACATGGTGAAACCCTGTCTCCACTAAAAAATACAAAAATTAGCCAGGTGCAGTGGCATGTGCCTGTAATTCCAGCTACGTGGGAAGCTGAGGCAGGAGAATCACTTGAATCTGGGAGGAGGAGGTTGCGTTGAGCCGAGATCATGACACTGCACTCCAGCCTGGGCAACAGAGTGAGACTCTGTCTCGATAAAAAAAAAAGAGGCCAAGTTCTGTTGCTATTTTTGTAGCTAGTTAGCCTTTCAGAGAAAAGCTTTTCCTTAGTCACAGTGTGCATGTTACCCCGTCATCTAAATGATGCATTCTCTTGATTATAGAAAATCCAAGTGTGAAAAGAGAGATAATTTAATTTAGCATAAACCTGTCAATGATACTAAGAACTCTGAGTACAAGCTTCCAATATTCTGTATCAGCTTTATATATGAAAATAATACTGATAATATATTTATTCTACTTTACTTTTTTTTTTTTTTTTTGAGATGGAATCTCACTCTGTCGCCCAGGCTGGAGTGCAGTCGCATGGTCTCGGCTCACTGCAACCTCTGCCTCCTGGGTTCAAGCAGTTCTACCACCTCAGCCTCCCGAATAGCTGGGACTACAGGCGCCCGCCACCACACCCGGCCGATTTTTGTATTTTGAGTGGAGATGGGGTTTCACCATATTGGCCAGGCTGCTCTCAAACTCCTGACCTTGTGATCCGCCTGCCTCGGCCTCCCAAAGTGCTGGGATTACAGATGTGAGCCACCACACCTGGCCCTACTTTACTGTGTTTTTAAAAGAAAATTACACTTTAAGAAGGGATAAAACAGTCGACAATTTACAACTATTTAAATAGATTATTCATCTTTATTTGGCTCAGGCTTTCCTTTTTCCCCTTGAAAAACAATTTTTCAGATTGGTTGTTTTATTAAACATGCTCAGCTTGTATTTTTCTCTGGGCCACACATATAAAGCTGACTTCAATGACAACAAATCAAATATAAAGCACCACTTAAAAACTACATTTCAAACATTTAACATTGAAACGCTATCCTTTCAGGAAGATTAATTTTCTCTGAGGTCCAGTTATAGCAAGTTTGCCAAGTAGGAAATTCCTTAGATCAAAGATCTAGAAAATACTTTTAGTTTTCTGTGAATAGAATTCAGTTGAATTGGGGAATGTTGACAGCAACTCTTAAGATGCCCTTAACTTGGAAGGTGTATTACAGAGGGGAGGAAATTCCATCCAAGGCTCAAGCTTAAGACCAGTGAACACACTGAACAATGAAGAATTCTCTATTAAGGCAGAATTGACTAAGGAGTCAGGGGAAGAGAGGAAGTGAAGAAGCAAAGGCAGTTGTCCGCCTACCCCATTACTACCAGTGAAAAGGGAGAAGCCAGTCATTAGGTCATGGATGACAAAGGAACTGATAGGAAGTTTGGGCCATCCGGGTGTGTTAATGAACAAAGGGAAGGAGCCAGTTAAATTGCAGATATAAGTCACCCTGGAGACTCAGAGGCTCACTGAGCGAGGTCACTGGAGAATGCAGTAGGGAAGGAAGAAAGGCCAAATGGAGAAGTCACCTGGGAAAGGAGAAGGGATGCCTATTTCCCTGGGATACCTATTCCCCTTAGACAGAGCACTGGTGAGAAGGTGGAGAGGGATGAAGTCCACATCTTGAGTAGAGGAAGTCTGATGACAGGTGGGAGGGCAGCCAGTGGAAACAAGTGAGATGACCAATGGCTCATATCTGGTCAGAATGAGAACACAGCATTAAGAACGTTACATGCTCTGGGCACTTCCCCACTTGTTCAGCCACACAGCACCAGGCCTTTCATGTACCCTGATGCCCACACTAAAGGTTGGTCTCTGGTACACTCCTTCATCTGCCCAAACTTTGCACACACTATTCTCTCTGCCTGATCGTTTTCTACTTTATACCTGGCTAATTCCCTGAATGCCCTTCAGATCTCCATTCAAAAGACTTCTCTGAGCTTCCTAACAGGGTCAAATTTTACCAGTATAGTCCTGTAGAGCTAAGTACTACTGTCCTTTGATGCACTTGTCACAGCTATGATTTTGCATGTATTAATGTGATTTTTTTAATGTGTATCTCCCCCTTCTCTCACTATTCTGCAAACTTAAGGGCATGCACTCTTGGGTTTTGTTCACCACTGCATGCCGAGCATACACTGAGAGCACATAGGAGGTGTTCCACATTTCATGAATGAATGAATGGATGGAAAAGCTTTGGGAAATTTAGTAAAACTTAAAAGAAATTAAAGTGTTTTGGAGGATCAATGATGGCCTAGTTTCCTAAGTCTAGCTGAACATGATCAGAGTGAGGCAGGGGTTGGTGGCAGGGGGGTTGGGGGCAGTTTACAAATCAACGGGAAAGCCTCTGAGTGACCACCACATGAAAACTGGTTCCATAGGTGAATGTATGATGATTAAGCACCTAATAAGTCACATACAAAGGAGGTGGCAGTAAGCTGAGATCGCGCCACTGCACTCCTGCCTGGGTGACAGAGTGAGACTCCGTCTGAAAAAAAAAAAAAAAAAAGAAAAAAGAAAAAAAAGCCAAAATTGACAAATGGGATCTAATTAAAGTAAAGAACTTCTGCACTGCAAAAGAAAGTAGCATCAGAATGAACAGGCAACCTACAGAATGGGAAAAAAAAAAATTCGCAATCTATCCATCTGACAAAGGGCTGATATCCATAATCTACAAAGAACTTAAATAAATTTACCAGAAAAAAAAACAAACAACCCCATCAAAAAGTGGGCAAAGGATGTGAACAGACACTTCTCAAAAGAAGACATTTATGCAGCCAACAAACATGAAAAAAAGCTCATCATCACTGGTCATTAGAGAAATGCAAATCGGGATACTGACTAGAATAGTGGTTAAGAATGCAGGCTCTGAAGCTAGAGAAATGCAAATCAAAACCACAGTGAGATACCATCTCATGCCAGTTACAATGGTGATCATTAAAAAGTTGGGAAATAACAGATGCTAGAGAGGATGTGGAGAAACAGGAATGCTTTTGCACTGTTGGTGGGAGTGTAAATTAGTTCAACCATTGTGGAAGACAGTGTGGCGATTCCTCAAGGATCTAGAACCAGAAATACCATTTGACCCAGCCATCCCATTACCGGGTATATACCCAAAGGATTATAAATCATTCTACTATAAAGACACATGCACATGTATGTTTATTGTGGCACTGTTCACAATAGCAAAGACTTGGAACCAACCCAAATGCCCATCAATGATCGACTGGATAAAGAAAATGTGGCACATATATACCATGGAATACTATGAAGCCATCAAAAAGGATGAGTTCATGTCCTTTGCAGGGACATGGATGAAGCTGGAAACCATCATTCTCAGCAAACTAACACAAGAACAGAAAACCAAACACTGCATGTTCTTACTCATAAGTGGGAGTGGAACAATGAGAACACATGGACACAGGGAGCGGAACATCACACACCGGGGCCTGTGAGGGGTGGGGGGATGGGGGAGGAATAACATTAGGAGAACTACCTACTATAGATGACGGGTTGCTGGGTGCAGCAAATCACCATGGCACGTGTATACCTGTATAACAAGCCTGCAGGTTCCGCACATGTAACCCACAACTTAAAGTATAATAAATTATATATACGTATATATATATATATATATGTAAGAAATTTTAAAAAAGAAAGTATAAGGAAGGAAGAGGTCATGGAGAAAAGGGTTCATGGGGGAGGTCAAACAAAGGGATGCTGAAATTAACTTTAGATCAGATCTCAAATCTCATCACTCAGGGAAGCTCAAAATGGAACAATAGGTAGACATTCAAGTCCAAGCCCAGAATGTGCAAGAAAATAACTTCCAAGTTCAGAATGAAGATTGGAAAAGAACCTGTAGCCAATAAGATAGCATAAATGTCCGCGTGTTACAGCATAGGGGAAGGGCAGGGTAGCTGAGACCCATTGTGATGACAAGAATAAGGCTTATCTGCATGTGATGCAAAGCCTCCCGCCCTTTCAGAACTCCCTCTAAGGCTGGCCTTGCTACTTTGTTCCCCATAAATCTTCCCCAAGTGTCTAATTCCATAGTACTGGAAATGTGGTCTCCGGACCTGCAGCATCAGTATCGCCTGAGAACATATTAGACTCACAAGTTATCAAGGCCCCGCTTCAGACCTCCTGGATGAGCAACTCTGGAAGTGAGGTCAGGCCTCTTGTGTTTCCACAAGCCCTCCAGGTGATTCTGATGTGTACTGCAGTTTAACAGCCACTGGTCTCTAAACTGCAGCAGTATTGCTGACAGGGAAGGGTGCAAGTCTTAAGGCCAGAAACCCCAGGTAGCCAAACATAGAAGCTTTCCCCTTATAAAGAAGTCCGTTGGATCCTCACACTGGGCTGCTGTTACGATTTCTATCCCACAGATAAAGAAATTGAGCCAAAATTATCAAGCAGTTTGGCTAGAGATTTGGAGCCTGTGTTGGTTTGCAAGGGCAGCTGTAACAGAGGCCCACAAACTGGGTTGCTTGAAACAACAGAACCCTACTCTCTCACAGCTCTGAAGGCCGGAAGTCTGAACTCAAGGTGTCAGCAGGGTTGGTTCCTCCTGAGGACTTGGAGGAAAAACTTCTTCCATGGCTTTCCTGTAGCTTCTGGTGATGACTGGTGTTCTTTGGCATTCTTTGGCTAATAGATGGCATCACTTAAATTTCTGCTTCTGTCTTCTGGCCTTCTACTCTCTGTATGTATCTGTGTCTAAATTTCACTCTTACAAGGAAACCAGCCTTATTGGATTAAGGGCCCAACCAATTCTAGTGTAACCCCATCCCAGTTTAGTTAATTGCATCTGCAGTGACCCTATTTCCAAATAAGGTCACATTCTGGGGTACTGGAGGTTTAAGACTTCCACACATCTTTCTGGAGGACTCAATTCAACCCATAATAAGGGCCCAACACAGAACTCCTACTAAGAGCGCATGTTCTCACTCATAGGTGGGAATTGAACAATGAGAACACTTGGACACAGGGGTGGGGAACATCACACACTGGGGCCTGTCTTGGGGTGGGAGGCGGGGGGAGGTATAGCACTAAGAGATATACCTAATGTAAATGATGAGTTAATGGGTACAGCACACCAACATGACACATGTATACATGTGTAACAAACCTTCACGTTGTGCACATGTACCCTAGAACTTAAAGTATATATATATCTTACTCCTTAGCATTTTGTTACAATACCTTCCCAATGACAGCAGCACTGGGACACTTGGCACATTTCCTTATTTAATGCCACCGCTGAGAAAAAGTAACAAGAAGAGATAAATTACTCCCATCACACAATGTGTGTCCCCAGACCAATGATGTTTACATACATCAACGTAGGACATTTTCTCATACTTCTCCATTCCTTATCTGGTACATTTAAGCATAATACAGGCAGTTTCCTCCTATTGAATGGATCAAAATTCAGCCACTGAAGCACATAGTTTAGAGAGAAGAACATGGTGTCTGTCAGCCATCCCGCATTACGCTGTGCCCCCTCTGGCTTCAGCCATAGTAACCAGGCAGCTCTGCGTAGAAGGGGAGACTCATTAGGCCTAAAAAGTCAGTGCTTAAATTCAAAAGACTATAAACTCAGAACTACTCAACAGTAAGCATTTGGGGTTCACAGATCTTCGTAAAAGAAAACTAGAGCTATTTGTAATCCACTTATGAGCAATGCTGACTTTTAAGCAGAACTGGGGGAAAGGTGTTCAGTGTTCACACAACTCACCTCTCATGCTTAACCTTCTGGAAGCACAATTAGCCAGAGAATGCTTGTTATACTTCGGC
Source organism: Hylobates moloch (assembly GCF_009828535.3). NCBI lineage: Eukaryota > Metazoa > Chordata > Mammalia > Primates > Hylobatidae > Hylobates > Hylobates moloch. The sequence goes on from NW_026652294.1 coordinate 61,020,084, forward strand.
GATTTCTGTTTAAGAATTTTGAAGCCAAAAAGTGATAGGCTGCTCAGCTCTCAATTCTATCATGACAGTTTTTTAAATATAAGTAAACATTGAGGAATTGACACTGAACAACATATTTTTTAAAACTCCAGTTATTTCCATAAATATAATTAAAGTGCCAAAGAAACTAAATGAAAAGGATCAATACCCAAATAATTACCATTTCTGATTTCCTATATTTCATTGAACATAAGTATATTTTAATTTTCAATTAGATTCAGGGAGAAGATGAATGTGTCTCATGTAATCAAAGTGCTGTGTCTCAGTCTCCATTTGCCTGGTATGTTGTATTGTGTAAACAAATACGAATTTTTAAATTTTCTAAACCTTTTTTAATTCTTTGGAAATGATTGGTCTGATTGGTTATCACAAAGACTCTGAAATATTTACCTTTTCAGATGTTTTATAGTGATAATTTACTTTAAAGCTTTCCTTATTTAGGCTGGGCACAGTGGCTCACGCCTGTAATCCCAGCACTTTGGGAGGCCAAGGCGGGCGGATCACGAGGTCAGGAGATCGAGATCCTGGCTAACACGGTGAAACCCCATCTCTACTAAAAATACAAAAAATTAGCCGGGCGTGGTGGCAGGCGCTGGTAGTCCCAGCTACTTGGGAGGCTGAGGCAGGAGAACGGCATGAACCTGGGAGGCAGAGCTTGCAGTGAGCCGAGATCATGCCACTGCACTCCAGCCTGGGTCTCAAAAAAAAAAAAAAAAAAAACACTTTCCTTATTTAACAAAAATTATTCAAGATGAATGTAGGCTATTTTAAGAAAAATTTCCAAAACAAATGTACACTAAAATACTTCATGAAAAATATGACTAATAGAAGAAATGTATATAACTCAAGAAAAAGTAAAAACTAAGCCCCCATAGGAAAATGGACAAAGGATATGGGTAGCTCACTGGAGTTACATAAATAATTATTATGTATATGAAAAGACCCAGGGTCATAAGAAAGGATGTTAAAGTGATACCCATTTAAATATTTATTTTGATGAAAATCTTATGGAACTAGTGACCTACATACTTCCAGGCGGAGTAAAATTCACACAATTAGTGAAAAGCAGTTTGGCACTACATATTAACTTTTTAAAAATTGTACTCTTAATTCAGTAACTTTATATCCAAAGAATATCTTAATTAAATAAAAATTCAGGCAATTAGCCATTAGGACAATGCAAATCAAAACCACAAGATGACACTTCATACCCAAATGGATGGTTATAGTTTAAAAAAATGGATAATAACAAATGTTGGTGAGGATGTAGAGAAACTGAAACCTTTATACATTTCTAGCAGGAATATAAAATGGCACAGACACTTTGAAAAACAGTCTGGCAATTCCTAAAATGATTAAACATGGAGTTACCACAGGACCCAGCATTTCCACTCCTAGTTATGTATCCAAGAGAAATAAAAACATATGTCCGCACTAACTTGTAAATGAATGTTCATAGAAACATTATTTTGTAATAGCTGAAAAGCAGAAACAACCCAAATATCCACCAACTGATGAATGGATATGTAATGTGTGGTACAGCCATGCAGGTCATATACTATTTGGCAATAAAAGAATGAAGTACTGATAAATGCTACCACATGGATCACCATTGAAATTATGTGAAATGAAAGATGACTGTCATGAAGGACTATGTATCATATGAGTTCATTGATTTAAAATGTCCAAATTAGGCAAATCTTTAGAGAGATAAAATAGATTCATGGTTGTCTACAGTGCAGGTGGGACATATGGAAGAACTGGGGGTTGATGACTAAATGGGGTGTAGTTTCTGTTGAGGATAATGAAAATGTTCTAAAATGGATGTTGGTGAAAGATGCCCCAGGCTGTGGATATACTAATAAATATTGAATTGTACACATTAAATGGGTGAGTTGTATGATGTGTGAATTAGATCTCAATCAAGTTGTTATAAAAGCAAAAGTTCAGGCAAATATTAGTACTGTATCAAGATAGTTATCACAACATTATATAATAGGAAAATAATGAAAACAACCTAAAACCCCAACATTAAGGAAGGTTCAAATAAATTATGATGTATCCACATGTGAGGAATAGAGCATAGCCATTATAAATTAAATTTCTAAAGAACATTTCTTCGTATCTTAAAATTGTCAGAATTTAGTATTAATAACAGCAGTATATAAAAGTAAAAAGCCACAATAATTTCAATTATATAATAATAACTGTCTGCATAGGCATTAAAAAAAAGAGTAGCTGAAAATATTTTAAAATATGAGTAATGATTATCTCTGAGTGGTAAGATTTATGGGTGATTTTTATCCTGTTTATATTTATGGTATTATCTAAATTCCCTCTGGTGGGAATCTATATAATCAAAACAATTATCATATAAAAGATAATGTATGACTGTGGTTATGGTTATATCTTAAGCTTAAGGTAATATCCCAGAAAAATTATTTGTATATCTATGACTTTTAGGTATATTGCATTAAGCTAACTCCAGATCTATTGCTGGCTTATATGTAACAAAGATTTGGTACACAGAGGCAATTTTGTAGAACAAATCCTCAGAGATAAAGACTTGTGTTCAGATAATTCTATAATTCAAATGTTCAATAATTTAACATGTAAGAGTAAATCAGGAAGTCTTGAAACAAAGACAAAGTTAATACATACTAAATATTTCATGGAACACTAGTCAACATATTCAGTAGTCACCCATGTAAAGTGGACCAAAGGCAATGTTGATGAAAAACGCAATTCTAGTTGCTTCCTTCTCCCTTCTTCGTTTTCAGCTACAATCATGCCTAGATTTGTGTGTCTAAAAATGCCCTCCATGCAGATCCGTAACATATAACCCTGGTCATCTCTTTGAAAAGCTCCTGGCTCTCTCTTGCTGTCACAGGAGGGCATGAAGGTTGGTAGCACGAACTTCAGGTTCAACGGAACTGGTTCCAAATTAAATTCCAAGGCAGATTTGCCACTTTGTGGTTATTTGATTGTCTCTGCCACTTACAATGTTCTCCAAAGTGGTCATCAGTTTCTTCCCCCAAATTCCTTCCCTTCTCCAATTCTCAGTGCCAAATAAAATTCTCCCCCAGTGCCCAGCCTGTTGTCTCTCTTTACTGTCCTTTTCCATCTGCTCCATTCTTTTGCCTTTCCCAGAATCCAGTTTGTGTTTCTGTGTACATTGCCTGATTCTGCATCACAGAGGCCTCATAACTGAGCTAGTGAAAATAGAGCTTCCTTTTTAGAGGATGGAAGAAAGAAGGTAAAGAAAATTCTGGCTGGCTAGCAAGGTACAGAAAGGCTATCAACACTCACATAATAGTATTTTCTGGCCCCAAGATCAGAGTCCAGTTTTCAAAAGATAATCCAGAGGGTCATCTCATTCTCTTTGCCTGGATATCCTCTCTGCCCTCTTTGTTCCTCCCTCTTTGTCCCTCTGGCTGCTGTCCATGGAAATCAGCCTTCACTCAGGTGACACACAAATGCCTTTCCCGAGCAGTCAGCTGAGTATTTGCCCAGTTCCTCTGGTGCAGTTATGCTTAGTTTGAACCAGTTGATTCACTCTTGGGGTTCTTAGCCATAGCAGTGAGAAGAAAAGACAAGGTCTCAGTTAATGTCAAAACACATTGTCTTAGTCCATTCCTGCTGCTATAACAAAATACTATAGACAGGGTAATTTATATGTAATAGAAATTTATTTCTCACATATCTGGAGGCTGCCAGGTCCAAGATCAAGGTGCTAGCAGATTTGGAGTCTGGTGAGGGTTTGCTGTCTGTTTCCAAGATGGTGGCTGTTGCTGCATCTTCTAGAGCGGACAAATGCTATGTTCTCACATGGTGGAAGAGCAGAAGGGCAAAAGGGGTGAGCACTATGCAAAACCTCTTTTATAAGGGAACTAATCCTGTACATGAGTGAAGCCCCTCATGAGCTAATCATCTCTTAAAGGCCTCACTACTCAACACTATTGCATTGGGGAATAAGTTTCAACATGAATTTTGGAGACACATAAGCATTCAAATCATTGTATGCTGAAATGGAAGCTAGTCAGAATCAACATAAGCTACAAATAGCTACCATTGGAGCACCTTTCTTTGCATGAAATTTTATAGACATTACTTCATCTTCATATAACTGTATGCTATATATGTATGTTATTATACCGATTTTATGGATAAGGATATTGAAATTTGGACAGATAAGTAATTTTTCCCATGGTTACAATTTGGTAAGAGGTGCAGCTGGAATTCAAACTTTGCTCTTTGTGTTTCTAAGGTCTCTTTGCCCACCTCAGAGCTGGGTGCAAGGACAGAGGCTTGTCCTCTTGGAGAGAGAAAAGCAATAAATGCAAGTTAGAAAAGAAAATTCTGCCAGGGGCTAAACTGATGAAATACAAGAATGAAGCTTTCTGGTGGTCCTGCATGATCAAGAATAGGAGTTGAGGTGGTCCTGTTGGGTTGGATCACATGTGCTTTAGAGATTTTCACTAGATGGCTCTTGTGAAGAGCAGTTGCTGCTGTGGATCATCTCCATATTGATATGATTTCTATCCACCCAAGCTCGTCTACAGCATGGAATGAACGACTTTGAAATTTTTATTATTATTATTATTATTTTTTTTTTAGATGGAGTCTAGCTCTGTCGACCAGGCTGGAGTGCAGTGGCGTGATCTCGGCTCACTGCAAGCTCCGCCTCCCAGGTTCACGCCATTCTCCTGCCTCAGCCTCCCGAGTAGCTGGGACTACAGGCGCCCACCACCACGCCTGGCTAATTTTTTTGTATTTTTAGCAGAGACAGAGTTTCACCATGTTAGCCAGGATGGTCTCGATCTCCTGACCTCGTGATCTGCCCGCCTCGGCCTCCCAAAGTGCTGGGAGTACAGGCGTGAGCCACCACGCCCAGCCGACTTTGAGATTTATTATTTTACCAGCTCAAATTCCATGGCCCCTGCTATACAGAGGATTCCTCTGTAGGAATTTATTTTTCTACTCTGTCATTGATGAACACTTGTGCTGCTTTGGGTTTGGGACTATTATGATAATTCTGCTGAAACTTTCTTGTATGCAACACTTTCGGCACACATGTGCAAGCACACCTGTTGGGTATTTACCCAGGAGTAGAATTTCTCAGTCACAGGATAGTGTACGTTCAACTTTAGGATATAATGCCAAGTGCCAGGATATAATGTCAGTTTTACAAAATGGCTGCCCTTATTTACACTTTCATCAAACACCAGTGTTTGACTGTCTCTTTTTTCCGTATCCTCACTGGAACTTGGTATTGTCAGTCTTTTTGATTGGCCATGCTGGCAGGTGTGTAGTCATATCTCAGTATGATTTAATTTTGTATTCCTCTGCTTGTTGATGAATGTGTAGGTATCTTTTCATACTTTTACTGACCATTTGAAAATCCTCTATTGCGAAGTAGCCATTCAAATCTATTGCCCATATTCCTATTGGGTTGTCTTTTCCTGTTGATTTGTAGACAATCTAGATACAGTCCAGAATCAACTCCTTTATCAGTTACATATGTCACAGGGAATTTTTCTCTGCTCCATTAGTCTATTTGTCTTTATTGAACGATGAGACTGGCCTAGGCTGGGCATGATGACTCACATTTGTAATCCCAGCAATTTGGGAGGCTGAGGCAGGAGCAGTGCTTGAAGCTAGGAGTTCATCCTGGGCAACAAAGCAAGTCCCTGTCTCTACAAAAAATTGTACAGACAATTTTTTGTACAGGCATGGTAGCATGTGCCTATATCCCAGGGTACTGAGAAGGTTGAGGCAAGAGGATTGCCTAAGCCCAGGAGTTTGAGGTTGCAGTGAGTGGGAATAGACTACTCCGCTCCAGCCTGAGTGACAGAATGAGATCATGTCTCTAAAACAAATTAAAATGTAATTTTATTACTGACCTATAATTTTCCTTTTTCATTGTGTCTTTATAGGTTTTGGTATCTAAATTATACTGGGTTCATAAATTATGTTGGATGTGTTTTTTCTTGTCTTATTCCCTTTAAGAGTTCACATAAATATCAGTGTTATTTCTTCCTAAAATGAATGGTAGAATTCAGTACTAATGGCATCAAGGCCCAAAATTTTCTTTGAGGTACACTTTGTTTTTGTCTTTGCTTTTTTGAGATGGAGTCTTACTCTGTCACCTAGGCTGGAATGTGGTGGTGCAATCTCAGCTCACTGCAATGAGGTAGATTTTTAGTTTATAGATTTACTATCTTCACTAGTTGCAGAACTATTTTATTTCCCCTTATATCATATCTGTTCTATTTTCAAGGAATTTCTAAATTTTGTCTAAATTTTCAAATATATTGGCATAAAGTTGTTAATTATATTTTCATATTTTTAATGTCTATAATGATGTTGCTCTCTTCATTCCTGACATTGATTATTTTTTACTTCTCTTTCCTTTTCTTGTTCAGTTTCAGCAGGTGTTTCTCAGATTTATTAGTTTCTTCAAATAAGCAATATTTGGCTTATTGATTTTCTCTATTTTTTATTTGTTTTCTATATCATTAATTTCTCTTATCTTTATTATTTCCTTCCTTTTACTTTAAATTTGACTTGATATTATTTACTAACTTCTTGAAATAAATGGTTAGCAAATTGATATTTCAGACATCCATCACATCTAAAGTTATAAACTTCTTTCTAAGCATAGTTTGAGCAGTATCCCACAGGTTCAAAGTATTTTCTAAATTTCTTTTATGATTTCTGCTTTGACCTGTGAGTTACATAAAAGAATACTGCTTAATTTCCAAGTATATGAAAATTTTGTAGATATCTCTTTGTAATTGATTTCTAGCTTAATTGAATTGTGGATCTAGAAAATACTCTGTTTAATTTGAATCTTTTGATACTAGAGATTTGCTTCAGAGACCAGCATATGGTGAACTTTTGTAAATGTTCTGTGTGTTTGGCTTTATTTTGTTTAATTTTTGCATTTCCACCTTTCTATAATTCTTATATTTCTTATATTTTCAGTATGTCTTTTACAAACCTCATAAAATCTCTTCAATCCATTCTGAAATGCTTTTTCTTTAATTGAAGCATTTAGTCTATTTATATTTAATTACTAATGTACTTGTGTCTAAGACTATAATCTTACTGTGTATTTTTTATTTGCTCTACCTGATTTATGTTTCTTTTTCTTGATTTTCTTAACTTGTTTTAGATGGACTCAATGTTTATTATTTCATTTTTTCTAATATTAGGTTCAAAGTTACAAATAAATCCTTTTCTATTCTTTTAATAATTGCCCTTGATATTGCAAAACATATTTTTAACTGTCATGTTTGTTGATGCTGTTCTCTTGGACAATGCAAGGACTCTAGCATAATTTAACTCCATTTACCCAACTTCTGACTTATGTCTATAAGATGCTTTTATTATTGTTTCATACAGCCAATATTCATGTAGAATTATTCATAAATTTCCCCTTCTATTGCTCTTCATTTTTCCTAGGTCTCCCACCTTTCATCTGTGAACATTTTTATTCTGCCTAAACAATATCCTTTGGCGTTTCCGTAAGAATAGGTTTGCTGGTGATAAATCCACTGTTTTTGCTCACCTGAAAATGTCTTCATTTCAATTGCTTTTTTTGAGGATGAAAACAGAATTTTAGGTTGGTAGTTTTTTAAAGTACTTTAAAGATATTTTCTCATTATCTTCAGGCTGCCATTATTTTTCATACAAATCAGCTCACTCTAATTTTCGTAATTTGTCTTCACTCCTCCTTCACTCCACCCCCTGGCTGCTTTTAAGATTTTTCTCTTTGTTATTTGTTTACAGCCATCTAATTGTGATGCATAGGTATGGATTTCTTTTTATTTATCTTATTTATAGTTTGCAGGACTTTTTAGTCTGTGTCTTGATTTCTTTCACCAGTGTTGGAAATTTTTTAGCCATGATCTGTTCAATTAGTACTGTTTCTGTCACGTTCTCTCTAGGACTAAAATTACTCATAGCTTAGATCTTTTTCACTCTATTCTGTAGGCATTTTATCTTCCCCTTTGTATTTTTCACCCTTTTATTTCTCCATGCTGCATTCTGGTTTATCTTTTCTCAGCTCTGCTTTTAGGTACGTTCAAATTTTCATTATATCTTTGAGCTAGCATATAAAAATATAATTTATATACTGAGGTTTTATGCAATGGCCTTGATAAATCCATTTGCTAATTGTAATAGTTGATCTAAGGATTCTTTTGGATTTCTATGAATGCAAACATTTAGTATGCAAAAGGGGTGCATGAATGGCAATTACTGTTCCCTTTCTAACGTTTTATTTCTTTTTCTTGACTTACGGCACTGTAACAGTGGAAATAGCAAGCATCCTTTATTTTTTTAATCTCAGAAAGGCGTTTTCAATATTTTCTCATTAAGTACTCTGTTTATTATCCTGTTTTCTTAGTAGCTTTTATGCTATTTATTCTATCTACTACTAGTTTGCTAAGAGTTTATTATTAACATAGTGGAATTCCATCAAATATTTTTGCTGCATCTATTGATATAGTCAAATTTCGTTCTCCTTTATTGTGTGGTTGAGTGATTTTCAAATATCTGAATAACATTGCATTCCTGGGAAAACTACAACTTGATCGTATTGTATATTTACATTCTATGTATTGATGGATTAGATTTGCTAATATTTTGCTTAGGATTTTTGCATCTAAGTTCCTAAGAGTAATTGGCCTATCATTTTCCTTTCTTGTAATATGATTTTCGGGATTTCTGTTTGATTCTTTCAGCTATCTGAAGGCACAAGTCTTCTGGAATCATCTTAATACGAACTTAGGACTAGAAATGATTCAAAACTGGGCTACACAGAGAGGGCCAGAATAAATAGAAAAAAAAAATTCGATTGACATTTAAGTAGGCAAAATATAACTAGATGGAAAACTACTGAAAAATTAGGCTCACGTTATTAATGATATCTTTAAAATAATCAACCTCTTCCTAGTTCTATAGCCATGACCCACAAACCACACTGGCCTGGTGGACACTGGCTTTCATCCAATTATTTTGTAGAAAAAGTAGCTAGTGGTCTGACCCAGAGTAATAACTCACATCCCCCAGCCCACTTCCACGCAGGAAAAATTAGAAAGTATACATGGCAAATGCCATATTCACCAAAAACTCCTTTTGTCTAGATTTAGTCTTATTTTTATATGTTTAAACAGGTGTTTCCTTTTAATAAGACGTTATCTAGAAAGAAGAGAAGACTAACAGTCTGTACAAATGGAGAATGTTAAAATAAGCTTCAAATAAATCATTCGGGAAGACTCCCTGCCAGATGATCTATAATGTATGCCACTTTTCCTCCTTTCCAGGGGAGAAGCAGAGACATGGCGCCTGAGTAATAAATACATTCACAGAAAACATCACCAAGTCCTTAACGATCTCGAGAGTGAAGAATGAGGCTTTAAACCAGCATTGTGAACAACACAAGAAATATCAAAGTAAAGCAAAAAGTATCTTGGGACGGAAAAGGCAATGACTGAATTCCCAATATTACACCATGTTGTTACAACAAAAATATTTGTATTTCCACAGAGCTCTAATATGGTGGAATAGAAGGATCTGTTCAAGCAGTGACCAATACAAAAAAACACCCTAGAAGTTAACTGAAGAACATATGCCTTAATCTGTTTGATACATGTCTTATCATCAGTGAATATCTATTGAGGTCTCAGAGAGCATTTATGCCTGCAAACAGTTGCAATAAAAATTACAGAAATGATCCAGTCCTTTCCCACAGAACATCCCATTTCAAAAGAGCAAGATGTACAACTCATTCTCTTTCTATAGGCAGATTCTACTTTTTCTTTTTCTTCACCATGGTGATTCCCAGCCTCACTTTACCAAATAAGGATTAAATTGATGGGATTTAAATATGTATTTTAAGAAATGGAGAAGAAAGCAAGCAGGACTATGCACAAAAAGGTTGTTCCAACTCCATAGAATTTAGGGAATCATGAATTGTAGATGGAGACCTCGATGCAGCCAGGGATCACGAAATCAAAGCCCAGGGATGTAGGCCAGATCACATCCACGAAGAGACAGGGTCTCTCCCCTTCTTCATGAAATCTAGGCCTTCTTTTGTTTGTTTCTGCAGATCCACGAGTTCAGAGAAATGTTTCTCTACTTAAAGAAAATCCACTGGCAAGTCTTATGATAAATGGCAGCTGCCCTTGACCTCAACGTGGGGAGTCCATAGAGCAGAGCTGCAGGAGCAGATCCAGGTTTCCTGGAGTCAGAAATGTATTCAATTGTGGAGGCCTCTTTAAGAAAACAACACAGAATTGCAAATACAAAATTGGGTCAAGGGCCTTGAAAGATCAGGCCTTAACGTGTTAGCTTCCTTATCTTCAGAAAATATGTACCTCTGCTTGGTGAGGCTGGTACAGTGTCTCAAGAGGGCAGCCTCTCCTCAACCCAGCTGACTGTTGCCCTTAGGGAAACTGGCCAAACTAGCCAGATCTGATATTCTAAGAACAGCCAGAAATCTGGATGTGTATGAGAAATTCCCCCCATTTAAAAATATTGGCAAAAAGTTCAAAGTTTAAAGAAACAAAAGAGGAAGACCTGTGTAAGACTCAACCTTTGGTCTTCACGTTGGCACCTCTGGCAAATTGAATTCTGCAGTAACTGAGGCCCGAGTTAGGTTGTTGCCCTAATCCCTCAGGAGCACCTCTCTGCTGGACACCCTCGTGGAGGCTGGTTTAACTCAAGCAGTTGCAACCACAGACGCTCTCGTGTGAAATGCATCCAGCTTAGACAGTGCTTTTCGGTGAGGAGCTTGAGGAGAGGGCCCAAACGTAAGGGAAATGTTAGAACACAGTGGCAGAAGGAGATGACAGATTGAATGTGGGAGGAGAAAAACGACTTCCAGACCCCTTTCTTTGAAAATAGATTAAATCATGGACCCTCATACAGTGATTAGACAGCTGGGACACATGGAAGGCTTTAAGGCAGCATTACTGAAAACATGCTCCACAGACCATCTTTTTCTGGAATACCTGGTGTGCCGGTAAAAATGCTGATCTCTGGGCCCAGCCCCCGAAAGGAGCGTGTAAGTGCCTGTGAGTAGGGCTCAGGAATATGCACTTTGACAAGCACCACGTGTTTCTTAGGCAAAGTTACAGTTAAGAAACACAAGTGGGAAGCTCTTTTCTTTTCTTTATTTCTTTCTTTCTTTTTTTTTTAATCTTGCCAAGAGCTGCCTACGGGACTGGCTGCGTATGAGAAAGCTTCCAGACTTCCAGTTATCTGAACCGGTGCCCCTGGGAGACGCTGGCAAGTTTGTCCCAGTCATTCACTGCCTTCTTCCTGGCCCACACATTTTTAGTTCTGAACCTCAGTGGCTCTTTAAGCTGCCAAGCGGAATGAACCATTGAGTCTTTAAGAATACCACCTAGGGTAAATTGGGCCAAGCCCCAGCTGAGTTGACCCTCTGACTTCCTCCTTGACATTCTTGCTGACACATTGCAACCTCAGCTGTATTTTGTTGACAATTAGCAGATGAAGTGTCCTGAAAACCCAAGGTCTGCTTTATATAAGTTACAAAATGCTTACCAATGACAGTATTAATACTAGGGCTTCTTAACAACATATTCTTGATTACAGTAACTTTGCCTCTGAGTTTTACGTGAAAGAAAAATCTGCAGGTGTTTCTGTGCCACAGTGAGCACGTGTGTCCATGCGGCAATATCCTAAGGAAACTCCCTTCTCCTGAATATCTCAACTGCCTGACCCTTCTAGGTTCAGGCAGTTGACCTTTCTCTGTATTTCCTGTAATTAACATAAATAGTTGTGACATTATTTCCGTGTATACATTCTTCCCCCATCAGAATTTTAACTCAAGAGTAAAGACCACATTTTATTTAATGAGAATTCAATATCAACCAATTGGGAGGTAAAAACATAAAACATGATTAAGGCCTAGGAGGAAGAGGAGATAATGTGAGATATTAGGGAACTGAAAAGCCAAGGTACAACGTGACAAAACCAGACACTAAGGAGGGGACCATCTGGCTCACTAGGCTGCTTGAACAACCTGAACCCGAGACACAACACAATCCACATACAGAGATTATCCCACACTGGTGGAGTTCAATCTTCAATATCTTTCCGTCACCCCTACCATGGCTTACCATGCTCTCCTTGCCTCCTGTGTTATCTTTTCTATGGACTCACCTATTAGCCCTTGCTGGTTAATGGTTATGTCTCTGCTCTAAGCTTTACTTCCTGTCTCCTGTTTTCCTCTTTTTCTGTTTTCCCTGGATAATTAGAGGAGGAACTGCCAGGCACCACCTCCTAATTCAACTTTCTCATGAGCAGGGGCCAAATGAGGATGTGTGGAAAGTGTCCAGAGGAAACCTACAGAGTGGAACGGAGAGACAGGAAGGATACAGCATGGGTGTAAGATCCACCCTCACAACATCTATATGCCAATCAAGAAATAATAATAATAATACCATATTACCTTGGGGTATTCATTTCCACGAGGTGAAGAGTGACTGGTTTTGATGTCCTGTTTTTGGATTAGCATTTTGAGTAAATGATGCTCCAAGGTCATAGTTTTCAGGCAGGCCAGGAATCTACTGAAATGGTACCAGCTCTCTGATTCTGCTTATAAAAGTAAAGAAAATAGACAATAAACTCGAACTTTTAAAATAAACCATCCTTGTCTTACTACTGTCTTTTCTAAGTCATTTCTTTAAAAAATATATAAGTATTTATTTTCACCTCTTCCTGCTTCTTCAACTCTCTGCCATTGCCTAGTACTGATGCCAACGAGTAACTGTTGTCAGTTTCCTGACTGGCCTCTGTGCAATGTTGTCTGCCTTCAATCTATCCTCTGCAATGAGGCCAGAGTGAACTTCTAAACTCTAACCTGATGAAGTCATTACATCCCACATTTCACCATTGACTAATGATATGAAGAGTACTATATCTTTTAAGGAAATTGAATCTTTGGTTAAAATCTTCTCTCTGAGAAAACTTCAAGTTTCTATTGTATCGCTGGTAAGCTATTCCAAAAGATCTTACACAAATTCTTCTGAATTTTTATTTTTTTTTAATCAAGAGGCCTGGCTGCACTAACTCATGACTGTAATGCCAGCACTTTGGGAGGCCAAGGCAGGAAGATCACTTGAGCTC